>NC_136526.1:60808822-60926322 GCF_053919585.1 Euprymna scolopes
GTATCACCATGTAACGGTGATCCACAGCCTTAATGTTGTAGATCCCGTCATAACACAGGCAACAATAACAACAAATCATGTGGAGCAGAGCGCCGAGCGGATGTGGAAGGCTGAGAAAATCTCGCAGGGATTCTGGTTAAAAGAAAAAAAAATTTCCTAACAAAAAAAGAAAAAACAAATCCTGGTTAAAAAAAAATAAATTTGTTCCTTCCTTTTAGAGGATAGTGTATTACATAATCATACTCCATCCATTAGTGCATCTTAGATTTATCCAACAGATAATTGAATTGTTAGGCTATACTCATGTTACCATAATATCATTGTTTGTTTCAGACCTCCATCATTTTGGATGACTAAAGTTATTATCTATGATAGTATCGGCTTACTTATCTATGATGGAGGTACAGTAATGCCTATAACAGACGGATTCCACCAACTGAGAGACCACTAGACCAACATCATCACCAGCAGAAGATCAACAACACCAGTAGGATGCCAGTGGTAAAATGCCCGATTCCTGACCGCGACTTTGAGACAGCTGATCTTGACGCAGCAATTGTGGCTATGGCAGCACTTCTGACAACCCATGCGCTAGTGCACACCACAACTCCCGCAAGTACTGCAAGCTACAACAAGGTAGAAAAAGTCAAACGACCATCTTATCAGCTGGTACAAGTGAGGACTGGTCATACTTCCTATCACGATGGAATGATTATGTCGAAGCCACCAAAATCAAGGACAAAGAACTGGTAATTCAACTGTTAAAGTGCTGTGATGAAACTTTGCGCAGAGACCTTACAAGATCAGCTGGTGGCTCCCTGACAGATAAATCGCAAGAAGATGTTCTAACAACCATGAGAGTCCTGGCAGTGCGTGAGGAAATTCAATGGTGACTCGGGTTACACTGAACAATATGACCGTGAAGAAACTGTGTGTTGATTTAGTGCTCATCTCCGTGGACAAGCAGGAGTATCCAAATTCCTAATACCGTGCACCAGCTGCAGCCATGAAATCAACTACACAGATGCAATCCTATTTGATGTGCTTGTTCGTGGACTCAATGACTCTGACATTCAACCAGACCTCCTTGGAGACAGAAATCAGAGCATGACTCTTGAACAAACTTTTCAGTTCGTTGAAGCCAAGGAATCTGGTAAACGTTCTGCATCCAAACTACTTGATTCCCAAGGTGCCGAAGTAACTAGCTGCACATATCGTCGCAACAGAAATGCTGCGCGTGTCATAACCAAGAAAACGGAAAAACAAGAGACAGCGTGCACTTATTGTGGTGGAAAGAAAGGTCACGGTGCGAGAGCAACTCTCTAACTTTGAAAAAAAAGAGTGTCCAGCATACGGTCAGACCTGCAACAACTGCAGAAGAATGCATCACCTTGAGGCTGTGTGCAGAGGCAAACAAAAAGTGACGGACACTAAGACTGAACATGAAAGTGCTGTATTTGACTCCCTTTGTGCTGCAACCAGTTATGACAAAAACTATGACAGACATGTTATTCATCTAGACCACCACCTATACAATCAGCTATCAGACACCTGGGTGCGCCAGTCATCACAGCTTCAACTTTTCATTCAGGTGACTGCTCCTGTTGATCCCAAAGACTATGACCACTTTGGCATAGACGCAAAGATCACACCAAAGCCAAAGACAACTACCATCACTGCTATGGCTGACACAGGCTGCCAAAGTTGTCTAGCCGGTATCAAAGTGCTTCATCGACTCGGTGTCTCAGAGAAACACTTAATTCCAGTGAAATGAAGATGCATGCTTCTAACAATGTCGGCATAAGAATCCTTGGAGCAGCTATTTTCCGCATCTCTGGCAAAAGAACCAGAGGAGAAACCTATTAAACGCCCCAAGTTGTGTACATGACTGACAAATCCGACAAAATGTTTCTAAGCAGAGAAGTATGTGCAGCACTTGGCATGATTGTACATAACTTCCCAACCATCAGTGAAATTGAACATGGTGTCCAGATATTCGACAAAAATAAACCAACTTGCCTAGTTACAAACTGGTCAAAGAATGGCATTGGTTTCTGGCTGTTCCAAAAAAATTGCACATGCATCAAATCTGTGCCCTTCTGTTGCCGAGACGGGTGGAAGATAACTCTTGTTGGCTGCATGTTCACCAGCTCCACAGAATCCAGGTATGCACCCGTCGAAGGTGAATCTCTTGCAGTTGCTGACGCCTTGGAGAAAGCAAGATACTTTGTTCTGGGATGTGACAAGTTGATCATCGCAGTAGACCACAAGCCCCAGATCAAGCTTTTTGGGGACAGATCACTGGAGGATATCCCCAATTCAAGACTTCGCAGTCTGAAGGAAAAGACCTTAAGGTACAAGTTCACAATGCTACATGTGCCTGGTGCCAAACACCGTGCTGCCAATACCGTATCTCGCCACCCACTTCGAAGGCCTGACAATATGGTTCTCATTGATGACATAGCCTCTGTTGATGGCTACAGCTGGAGTGAAGTGCTACAAACCATCCCAATACTGCAGCACAAAGCCTCGGATATTATGACCGGAGAACCAGACACGTGCCGCAATGTGGTGAAGCCATATTCTACTCATCAGCCTTGTCTTCAGTTACATCATTGCAGTTTATCTCCTGGGACAAGATTAGAACTGCAACAGCCAGCGACGAGGACATGTTCAACCTAGTACAGCAAATTGAAAATTGAATGTCAGACATCCGAAATGATCTGCCGCCTTCCTGTGTATATAAATACTTGAAAAAAAAAAGTTTCATAAAAAAATAAATTACTAACTATTATTTTTTTTAAATAAATCCTACAAACATCATTTTTATTCTTATTTTACATAAATAGTTGGAAAAAAAATCCCCAAAAACGTTTCATTAAAAAAAAAAATCTCTTATTTGTTTAGAAAAATTTTTTTATATGTATTTATTTTGCAAAAACAAAACAATTTCAAACAAAAATACTAATAATACAAAAAACATAAATGAACGGTTTCTGCTTTTTATTTATTTTTGGATGTTTTTACATTTACAATTTCATTTTACAGTTATTTTGTTGTGTTGTTTATTTTAGCGGCAACGCTTGTGATAGTATGAACCATTACCTCCCCTTAAAGAAATATTCAGTAAAGAAGTCTCGAATATACCTTCACTTCCGTTTGACAGGGAACTGGAGTTGAATAAAAAATGGAGACCGTATTCCGCTTATCATAAATGAATCTCATGTTTTGGTATTCTTTTACATAATGTTTCAACGCTCGGTTTTATCTGGCTGTTGACGTCATGCGCCGGGCAAAACCGAGCAAATGGTGAGTTACGTCTTTTCGTTAAATGGACAAGTACCAAATTACTTCGCCATTCTTAACATCGGGAGAAGAAATTATTTTGTAACACGCATGTACAGTAGTACTTTTTAGTTGAGAAAGTAGTTTTATCATAAAAGTTCAAATTCACTTGAAATTTAATATCAATTTTCAAATCTCGTTACAATAAAAAAGAAGTACCCATATTTTTTTTTTTTTACAAAAGATTAAATAAAAAATAATCTGAGTCAGCACTATTTAGTATGATAAATTTTGGGGCAGGCTGCACATTAAAATATTTTTCAAATGTATTACTTAGTAAATGTCAGTGACGTTCGCCATTCTTAATTTGAGGAGGAGGTGATATTTTGTAACATGCATGCACATTGGTACATTTAGTATGGAAAAAACATGGCGTCCAGTAAAAATATAATGTAATTCATTTGATAGTAAAGGTATTAATATCCAGAAAACTATTTGTCTACCCCAAATTTCAATGTGATATTCGCTTTCAGCATACACGAAAACCTACAAAAGTCGTGAATTTTGCGATGAATGCTGAGCTGGAAAGAAAGAAAATGATGTTTCATTTCATTATTTTTAATACGCAATCATTAATATATGTGAGAAACAGTCCCCCTTACGAACACAAATTCAAAATAGAGTCGTCAGTAACTGTCGGCGTAAATTTGTTTGAATTTAGCGAAATTTACGGTCAAATGATCGGTCACTTAAGAATCCATTCTCAATTTTATCGATATTTGACTTGTTTGAAAGAAACTGGTTAATGGAAAATTTAATTTTTAACTTTGCCAATAGAAAATGCCTTTCATTCAAATACATCATTGGAAAGAAAAACAGCTGCATGGTGTGAACACTTTAATACGATTTTCATAGCCTCGTAGTCGTCACGGCAAATGACAGCGAGATCTACTCAAACAGAATAATGGCCTGCAGAGTGTGTGTGCTCTCCAACTGTAAAACCCAGCTGCACACGTGCGGCAGTGTAAAGATCGTTTCAGCTATGCGCACAGTTCCTTTCTACACCCACGCAAATTCTTTTGGCATAAAAATTAAAACTCTGCCTTTTCATGGAAACGTCTTCCAAAAACATTAGACATTAAAAAATGCGTGATAAAAAATTGAATAATTCGACCTCCTATCTTTCCGAGCTTATAACTACTTGAAAAATGTAATTCAACCCCTAATATGTTTCAATTAAATGAGCAAAGATGGAATTTAAAAAAATAACAGGTTTAATAGCAAATTATGCAATATTTGTTTTCTTTAAATCGGTTTTCTTCAAAAAAGATTTAAAGAAAATCAACAAAATTTAACTTGCTTCGATAAAATATATGTATATATAAATTCCAAAAAATCACTTACCTATAAAAATACTGTTCAATGAGTACATCCATTCTTCATTGTTAAGAATTTATCCATATTTATATTTTAAATTCCATGTATTTTTTAAACAAAAGAATTTTTTAAACAACTATTAGAAAAGGCTGCCAATACGTAAGCATTGTTACAGTGTTAGCGAAACACCGAAACGGTGTTTGTTCTTGTTTTGAAATACGGATGGACAGAAGGATGTAAAAAACCACACATTCGCGTTAGTCATCTAGCCTTGTGCGTGAAAAAATATTTGTCACCATAGGTGAAAAATAGTCACGTTTTACTTATAAGTTTTTTGCCTTTAAAAAAAAAACTCGACAATTTTTTTTTTTTTTCAAAGAAATACATGAGTTTTTGATTTAATATATTTTATTTTTCTTTATGGCGTGATTTTTTTAATATCTAAGAAAACATTAAATGAAAAATGAAACAATTGTCGTAATTAAACGAAACTTTCTGTGCAATATAAGATTTTAAGGTTTCACTTAAAAAAAAATCAACGTGTTTTAAAAAAAAAAAGGTTTTACACTTTGGACTTTACAGGTAAATTCGTAAATAACTATTTTTTTGTTTGTTTTAAATCAATTTATTTCATTTATTGACCTTTTATCTTCAATTGGTGATATATAAATTTGAGGTGAGAAAAGCAAATATTTTCATTTTAATAGACATTTCAAAATGGGAGGGGGTGAATTAAAAAAAAAACTTTGTCTAGAATATTATATTAGCTTTATTGAAACGAGCATAGAATTTCACATTGAAGCTGAAAATATTGTAAAAATTGAATAGAAAAATTTTAATAGATGTTTAAAGTGAAAAAATTGAAAAAAAAAATTAACTCGTAAAATTCAATTGATTTAATTACGTAAACAAAATGGCTGCATGAAGACACGCAGGCACTTTGTAAACACTGTTTTGCTTTGTTTTTTAAATAAAAAAATAATATTTCTATTATTTTTTAAGCGACTTTAATAGTTTATTTTGGAAGTATATTCCATAAAGAAAATAAACAATCCACTTTAAAAAGAGAAATTACGATTTTTGTTATTATTTTAATCGCAGTTTTTTGTTAGGGTAATCAAAAATTCCCCCAAAATTGTGACACACATACCAAAGCACTTTACGTCACAAAAATATTTTTTGTTTTTGTTTTTCTTCAATCGGATTACGAAGAAAACAAATTTCCAAAATATCTTTTCTTACACCGTTCGTGGACCCGGTTCGAAATCTATAAAAAGGGCATTTTGCACCAAAACCAATCAGTGGAGCCCAACCAGCATGGTTGGCTGCAGTGAATGCCTTCGAAAATCCCTTTACCTTAAAATGTTTTTTTTTTACACGTTTTTTGTTCCAATATTAAAAGGAAATGAGATTTATTTTCATATTTTAAAAAAAATTTAAAAAAATATTGGTAAAATTTGTCGAAAGCTGTTTTTGACTTTTAACAACTCCAAAACAGCTTTGGAAAAATGGAATAGAAATTTTAATTCTGTTTAGCTTTAATCTTTTTTTTTTTCAAATTGATCTGGTCCCAGATTTTACTGAAGAAATTGACTAACATTTCAAGTAAGGAAGTTTAGATTTCTCCAAATATGTCCCCTTCCTATCACTCATACCGAAACAGCATTTTTTTCCATTTTTTTTTGGGGGGGGGGCACAAAATGACACATACTTTGTGCATTCAAGTTTTCTTGGTAAAATCCCGCGATGTTTACAACTTCTAATATATGACAATATTTTGGGCAATACCACGGCCAGCTAGATACGGAGGCCTAACAAATAGTTATTTCCAATAATCCTTTACTGACTGGCTGTACTTCCCCTGCTTGCAAGCGCCCTGGGGAATGGGCGGTGGGTACTTGCTAACACATCACCACTAAACATTTTAGTTCATTATTTCATTACTATTAGATTTTTTTCTTTATTTTGGTGTTCTTAAAGGCTTTAATCACCGCATTCATTTCCCCACCGTCTCATCCCGTATAGTTCATTTTTTCTATTGCCGTTATATTTTTTGCCTCTTTGTCTACCTTATATTTGATGGCACATTATTTCTCACGTAGAAAATTATCAAGATATTTGGAAAAGTAGTCGTCGGTAGATGAGAGGTCTGGAGACCGATTTTCATAGGCGAGCCAGAGTTTCTTAGACAAATTCGTTCAACTTCTACAGGGTTGGTTTTGCAACGTGCTGTCAGGCATTGTCGTGCAGTGGAATTGGGACTTTTTTTTTAAATCGGTTTTCAGCCAGAAATTTTGCTGTCAAGGGAGCGAAGTCCAACAATTTGACCTCTGAAAATTCTATCAAGATCTCCCGCCAATTTTAGATTTAAAAGCTTGAAATTTTAGATGTAGTTTGCTTGGCCAGAAATTTGGCTGCGAAGGGAGCACAGTTTAAGGATTTAACCTTTGAAAACTCAAGGAAACTCCTCCGCCAATTTTGGGTCTAAATACTTGGAAATTTTAGATGCAAATTGCATCAAACTTTTAAATTTAATTTGAACTCAAACAATAAATGTTAAGAGGTCAAAATTGGGGTCAAAGTTTTAAAATATTTGATTTCTTCGGTCTCTATAAAAATTGCCCAGCCAATTTTTAATCTAAAAATTTGAAATTTTACATAAAGTGTATTCAGACATAGGCATGCTTTTTCATCGGTTTTTGGCCAAGTATTTAGCTGCCAAAGGATCAAAGTTAAAAAAAAAATTATCTTTGCGGTCTTTAGTAAACTATTCAGCCAATTTTGGAAATTTGAAATTTTAAAGAGAGTGTAAGCAGACATGCAGCAAGCTTTTTAATCAGTTTTTGGAGTCATTTTTTTAACCATTACTATATATATATATATAGGGTCCAATATAATATGATAATAAATAGGAAATCTGCATTAATCAAAATATCATATTTATATATATATATATATATATATATATATATATATATATATATATATATATATGTGTGTGTGTGTGTATATAATTTATGATAGTTAAAAGTTAAATAAAATTTATTTGATAACCAAATAAATAAACACAAAAACACAATATAATTTTCTGTGTAATTTAACTGATACTTCTACAAAACCAACCATTTTGCAGCCCAAATTGAGAGTCTCATATAGATTTTCTTATTAGCTGTATTTTTATTAAATGAGTGTATTAGTCATATGCACCCAAAAGTACATTAGCCATATGCATTTGAGACAATTATTCCAATGAGTGCTCATTTTATTAATCCTAACGAGAAATACATACTTATCAGTAAAATGTTTGTTTTTATAACCCTGAAATACATTTCACATGGAAATGTTTTAAATAAATAAGATTGTTGAATATTGAATAGACATTTTATAGATTCAGTCAATGTTTTATACATTTGTTTCAATGAAAATATATATATATATATATATATATATATATATATATATATATATATATATATGAGTAAAATATCTTCCTTTGGTCACATTGTTGTCTAGAAATTTATGCAAATACGTTTCACATAAACTTTTTATATTTTACACCTCAGATCATCATTTTGGGTGTTCCTGTACTGTAGACTTAATCGATTACCACTTTGCTTCTTGGATATTTTGATGGATCGTACTATGTTGACTTTATAAAATTTGTACTGCATTTTGTAATCTTTATTTTTATTTTATTCTATATTATTTTGTATATATTTCTTCCTCACATGAATGAAGACTTAATCGATTACCACTTGTTTTGGATATTTTTATGGATTTTACTATGTTGACTTTATAAAATTTGTACTGCATGTTTTATCTTTATTTTCTTAATCTGTAATATTTTTTATATATTCCTTCTTCACATTTTTGTAAATATTTGTATATTTCTTCTATCTTTTATGATATATGTATATATATTTTCTTACATTTTTAATGCCAGTTTTTATCTATATATAACCATTGTCTTATATTATGATGAAAAGAATTAAGCTTTGTAATAACATGATTAAAATAATTTTTATTATATTTAATGTGTTTTTTGTTTATCAAATAAATTTTATTTAACTTTTAACTACTATGAATTATATATATATATATATATATATATATATATATAAAAGGTAGGATTGTGTGTGTGAGGACATCTCTCAACCTATATACTCAACGGATGTCTGATCTACAGATTAAAAATTTAGAATATAGGATATTCAGACATATGAAAATTGGTTTTAATCGGTTTTTATCTGGAAAAAATGCTGCTGAGAGATCAAAATTAGCAAATTGGTAGAAGTCGTCGGGTGTTTATGTTTGTCAACTATTTCATGACTGCATCTGCAGTCGAGGAAGCGGAAAGCTTATTCATGTTAAGGATAAGTAGGTTTGAAAACATATTTAAAGATCCTGTTGAGCTGGACTAATGGTTATCATACTTGACTCACTTTATTTTGGTTTCGATCTCAGCTTGTGTATTTTTTTAATAGTATAGCAATAATCACCTGAATATGTCTTTGTTTCTTTCCGTTTTTACTTCATTTCTGTAAAGAATTTAACGTAACGTTTAACACGTGCTGTATTTCTGTTTATAATAAATAATAAATCTGCAATAATTAAAAATATTTATACATATTTTATGACTGGGTAATGCAAGGTTGCTTGCTAGTATATTTATGAAAGTGAAAATGTGTGTTAACAACTCTCAACCTTATACATTTTATACTTAAAAATTGATATATAGGGTATTCAGACATGTGGAAAAGTTTTAATCGGTATACATCCAGAGAAAAGGGATCCTAAGTGCTCCAAATTAAAAAAGTTCCACATCCTCTTGCCAGATTACCAACTTCAATTCTTTGTTATTTTTATTACATTTTCACCCAAAAAAAGGCACATTGCCACTTTGATGTAGGGGGCTACTATCAGGGTCATAAGCTACAGGGGAACAATGTGGGGAGTTGGACAACAAGATGTCGGTTCACGTTACACTTGAACTTCTGCATGTCAGTAAAGTTAGGGAAGCAGTGACCCGGAAGAGAATTCCAAAGTCTAGTGGTTCTGAGGAAGAAATTACTGGAGTAGAAGGCTCTTACATCTAGGCATCTCAACTGTGAAGGGGTGGGATTAAGCTGCTTGTCGGGGGTATTTACATCGAGGGGGTACAAGTGCTTGCAGTTCGTCGGAGCATTCATTGTTAAAGTACTTGTAGAACAGGCAGAGGGATGCAAAATTTTGTCGATGGAATAGAGGCTGAAGCTTAGATTACAGTTCAGGACCTATTAGCTTGGCGACTCTCTTTTGAACCTTGTCTAAGAGTGAGAGACTAGTAGCAGATGACCAGCCCAAATATGACAACAATCCTCCATACATGGGCGAATGGTTGCCTTATAGAGGTACAGGATACTTTCGGGCGTTAGTAGCTTTCTAGCACGGTAGAAAGAACTTACCTTTTTCGCAGCGGTCCTGGCAATGCTCTCAATGTAATTTCCCCAACTCATGTTTCCTGTGAACGTTAAGCCAAGGACCAAGGATTGTGTGACTAATGCCCATCGTCCACTTGGTAACACGGACTACTTAGTAGTATTAGTAGACATCATCCTAAATTCCCAAGCCAAAGTTTAGAAGCCATTTATCAAAACGACAGTGTACTATAGATAGACTCTTTTTTCCTGCTGAATAATATACCAATGAGAAATCAAATTATACAAAGTGGGCATTGAAGCACATGTGCCTACATGAAAGCATTATAGCAAGTCGTGCTTTCTCAATGGTTCACCTTAAATTGTGTAGCTGTCATTGTGTGGTGAATGCCCATCGTCCACTTGATAACATGGATTACTTAGTAGTATCAATAGACATCATCCTAAATTCCCAAGCCAAAGTTTAGAAGCCATTTATCAAAACGACAGTTTACTACAAAAGGAAAGACTGAGAAGCCCTCATCAAACATATCAGATGCTAAATAAACTAATATCTTTTTACCTGCTGAATAGTATGCCTACATGAAAGTATTATAACAAGTCGTGCTTTCCCCAATAGTTCACCACATATTGTGCAATTGCCATTCTACAATGATAGCATGCATTCTGTTGATTCGAACGTCATAAGTCAAGTACAAATAGACAACATTTATAGATGCAAGAAATCATTGTAAGAGTGAAACAGCCACAGCCAAGAACATGCATGTTGAAATAACAAGGAAACATAGAATCACAGAAGATTTGTAACATAATCGTTATTTTTATGAAATGGTGTTAGATTTTAACAGTCAGAACCACACGTTGTGTCTGAGATTTCAATGTAATTAAATACACTGAATAAGGTGAGCGACCCAAGGTTTTAGCTGTTGATATATCCAAACCCTTTCACAAAGTCTGACATAAAGTCTTCTGATGAAAATTAAATTACATGGTATAACTGGACGGATTTTTAATATAATTAGATCCTTTTAAGACAAGAGGACCATCCAGGTTGCTCTTAATAGACGTACATCCAAACAGAATTGGGGTCGATCCTTTTGTTATTATTATTCCTTATATTCAATCATGGCTTCTCTAATAACATTGTGTCCAAGATGGGAATGTTTGCCAATGAGACGATACTGTATTACAGGCACAACAGAAAAACGGATATACACAAATCTTAGATAATGGAAGAATCCTTAGAAAACTACCTCTAGACTGCAGTGGACTGGGGCCGTAAATGGACAGTAACATTTAATTCTACTAAAATTAAGCTGATCTCATTTACAATTACAAGAAGCCTTTACAACCACCGATATCTATGACTAATAACATCCTATCTTAGAGTTCTTTCTTCAAAATCTTCGGCCTGTCATTCACAGGAAATATAAACTAGAACAAATACATTAACATTGCAAAGGCTGCTGTAAAAGAAGGTGGCTTCCCTCTATTGTGCTAGAGGATTACCTCCACCAGAGAGTATCTTGTCCCTTTACAGAACCAACATTTGTCCAAGAATGGAACTTATTGTCACATCTGGGCTGGTGCATTTACCGCTAGTCTCTCTTTATATTACATGTCAAAGAAGTCTCAAAGCTAATAGATCTAACACTGTCGACAAAGCTCCAACTTCTGTCCCATCGCCACTGCACCATGTTCTTGTTTTACAAATATTTAAATAGTATATGCTTCGTATGTAGTTTAGCATTGGATTTGACTACCAAATGCTTTGCCATATATTACAAAGTTATTAAAAGTTAGGAAAATAATTTTCCTCTCTCCACAGTTGACTATTTAAATATGTTGTAGTATTCCTTTCTTATTGTCTATGGAACTTACTACCTAAGTCTAACACATGAACTCCATATGAGATACATAGATATTCGAATGTTCCATTAAATTTCTTTATCTCAAACACTGAGTTAGTAAAGAAATTGAGAACATAATTTTCCTCTCCCCAATTAACCATTTCCATGTGTTGTAATATATCTTTTGTTTTGGTCTCTTGGTCTTACTGGATCCTGGTATTTATCTTGTCCGGTGGAGTATCTAGCTTTGTGTTGTTACTTGAAGTAACATCAATTAGAGAAGGTGTGCCATTCCTTTTAAAAGGCGTAGAAAGGAAATCATTTTTGGCTGGGAAATGTGATTGAAATATTTGGTTAGGGTTTACTTCTAAGAAAAATTATCCTCATGCCAGGTTGTTCTGACAAAACCTACTCGACACTCGAAGGTCGTCTAGTAGGCATTCAAGTTATTTTTAGTAGGCATTCAAGTCCTCTCCAGTAGGAGTTAAAGATCTCTCCTTATGCATTAAAATTCTTGCTATCTCCAGAGTGTGTTTGCATGTGCTTCGTTACATGATTTTTTTGTGCAAATGCTTTACCACACACTTTACAAGAAAAAGGTTTCTCCCCCGTGTGTGTTTGCATGTGAACTTTTGCATCAGTTTGTTGGGCAAATGCTTTACCACACACTTCACAGGAAAAAGGTTTCTCTCCAGTGTGTGTTCGCATGTGTCTCGTTACATTATTTTGACAAGCAAATGCTTTACCACAAATTTTACATGAATACGGTTTCTCTCCAGTGTGTGTTCGCATGTGTTTCTTTACATAATTTTTTAGTGCAAATGCTCTACCACAAACTTCACAAGAAAAAGGTTTCTCTCCAGTGTGTGTTAGCATGTGCACTGTTGCATCAGTTTGTCGCGTAAATGCTTTACCACACACTTCACAAGAAAAAGATTTATCTCTTTTTTTTAAATCAGTGTGTGTTCGCATGTGTCTTGTTACATTATTTTGTTGTGCAAATGCTTTCCCACAAATTTTACATAAATAACGTTTCTCGCTCATGTGTGTTCGCATGTGAACTTTTGCATCAGTGTGATGTGTAAATGCTTTACCACACACTTCACAAGAATAAGGTTTCTCTCCAGTGTGAATTCGCATGTGTATTGTTGCATTACTTTGATCTGCAAACCTTTTTCCACAAACTTTACAAGAAAAAGGTTTCTCTCCAGTGTGTGTTCGCGTGTGTACTGTTACATTATTTTGACATGCAAATGTTTTACCACAAATTTTACATGAATACGGTTTCTCTCCAGTATGTGTTCGCATGTGTTCCTTTACATGATGTTTTAGTGCAAATTCTTTGCCACAAACTTCACAAGAAAAAGGTTTCTCTCCAGTGTGTGTTCGCATGTGCACTGTTGCATCAGTTTGTTGGGTAAATGCTTTACCACACACTTCACAAGAAAAAGGTTTCTCTCTTTCTTTTAAATCAGTGTGTGTTCGCATGTGTCTCGTTACATTGTTTTGTTGTGCAAATGCTTTACCACAAACTTTACAAGAAAAAGGTTTCTCTCCAGTGTGTGTTCGCATGTGTTCCTTGACATTATTTTTTTGCGCAAATGCTTTACCGCATGCTTTACAAGAAAAAGGTTTCTCTCCAGTGTGTGTTCGCATATGTGTGATAGCATTAGCTTTCCATGCTAATGTTTTACCACACACGTCACAATAAAAAGGGTTCTCTCTTTTATTTTTCATTTATTTTACTTTTGTTATTTGAAGAGATTAAGGGGCTCCCTCATGGGGCAAACACTTGATTCTGTTACAATTTATATCCGATGGACTCTTTTAAGAATAGACCATGTTCCCTTTATGGCTGCTATCTGTATTTCCTTAAAGCTTGGTCTTCAAGTGATTGTTCTTAAGCATTTCTGAAGATTCGTTTTTTAAGACCAGTTGCACCTGTCACAACTGGTATAATGTTTTTTTTTTCTTTCGGAGATTATGTTGTTTTTAGATCATTTTTTAGGTCCTGACATTTTGGTATCTTTTCCCGTTCAGCTCTAATAAGGCCAAAGTTATTTGGAACTGTGACATCGATGAGTGCAGTTCACAAAAAAGTTCATTTTGTCTGTGTTTGCAGATGCTCTCCAAAGTGGGTCCTAATGAGTGATTTTAATTTAGCATTGGTTAAAAATGTTTTATCACACATTTTACTATGACATTTTCTCTCCAGTGTTTATTCTTTGCATGTGTATTGCAGCATAAGATTTGCTTGCAAACGCTTTGTCACACTTATCTAGAATAATGTGTTCCTTTTGCCCGTGCTTGCAAGTGTTCGTTGGTTCAAGAATAATTTGAAGATGCAAAACCACACACTTCACATGTGTTATGTGTCAGCGTGTTTGTTTTTAAATTAGAACTTGTTGAACATGCTCTCCCAAACAAAATAAACAATAAATTAGTTTTTTATGTGCATAAGCAACATTTAACCTGACAGTTGATTTAAAATGCTTTACCACACACTTCACAACTATGTATTTCCTGTGTGTGATGATTCAGAATGGCTTAAAGATGCTCCTCCAATATTAGATTTTGTAGAAAAAAGGTAATTTGCAAACATTTCAAAACGATAAAAAATTTCTCGGTAATGTTTATCTTTTTAAACTTCTTACTGAAAATGCTAAGCTAAGATTTTTTCAAGAATAACATTTATTTTGAGTGTCTCCAACTGTATTTTCAAATGAAAATGCAACACTTTTTACGATAAGTTGTTTTTATCCAATGTCTGTTCATCAACAGATGTTCTCTAGTTTTTGTTTCATTTCTGAATATTGATTCATCAGAATCACAAGTCAATTATATGAGTTTATTTGTCCACTGTAACTCTTATCTGTGAAGAAAAAGAAATACAATTATACAGATTTTACAGAAAAAATATGCAATAAATCAAGCAAAAACTAATAATCGAAAACCTCAAGTAATTTCTTGCTCAACAGCAGGTTCAATATTGCCTCACGCAGTAATCAGTTAAAACTTGGTAACGTGCAAAGCTGTTACTTTTGCACATATCTCAGCAGCTGCTAATTTGACGGATGATAACAAAAAGATGAAGAGGATGAAAACTACACAAACTGCTAATGTGATGGATAACAACAATGAGATAAAAACTACAAAAACAACATTGAATCGATGATTGTTGAATGGCAACACCTGGTTATCACACAAACAAAACAAAAAACTAATCAAATATAAAAGAAGGAATAAACGAGATGTTACAGAGATATTTTCCCTTGACTGATAAATATGACGCATTTTTTATCTCCACTTCTTTTTCTCTTAAGATGGGGACAAATAGGTGAGGTTCACTCTACGTCTTAATTGATATGAAGAATCTTATGACTACAAGTGGATTATTAATGAGTCTGTTCTCATGACTGCAAATGTGATGGATGACAACAAGAAGATGAAGGGGATGAAAACTACAAAAACAAAATTGTGTCACTGGTTGTCAAGTAGCAACACCTGGTTATCACACAAACAAAACATAAACTAATCAAAATAAACTAATCAAAAACACTAATCAAAATAATAGAAATAAAAATGAGATGTTACAGAGCTATTGTCCCGTGACTGATAAATATGTTTTATCTCTGCCTTTTTTAAATCTTAATATAGGGACAAATGAGTGAATTTTACTCTATGTCTAAACTGACAACACGTCCATAACTATTGGTTATGTCATGATATGGATTTTCTTACCTGGTTCTATTAAGATATAATGGCTACACAGGAAACTATCGTTATTAAAAGATAACAAGCCAGGGTGAACTGTGTTCTTTTGACTACATGTGGATAAGTAATGGGTCTGATGGACAAGCAGATCTTTAAAATATCATCATGCAATATCTCTCTTTACTGATCTGACTCAAGCGGGCAATGGTGTATGACAAAAATTAGTTGATGACATCCGCAGTGAAACAAAGTCTGAGTGCATTCAAGGAGTTTTCAATGGACTGAAGCACAGCTATGAGAAAAGACCTTCTACAAGAAGCACAATGGTCACAATCAGATACAATTTTGTTCACAAATTCATCCAAGTTCAAAGTATCAAACTATCAGCTACATTTAATGTTTGTTATGTTGTCTTTGCTTAATGTGTATAGCTATTATAAGAGCTTGTCATGAGGCAATAATTGCATTCTGTTGCAAAAAAATGATCATTCTGTCAAACAACTATATGGCTGTCCTGAGCGAATGAGACAGTCAGGAGACACAGCTGTATGTACTTCATGTTTGTTAAATGGTTTGAAGGGACGGAATATATGAATAGGTTTTGCCAGTGTCACATGATAAAGAATTCTCATAAGTTGTTTGGACCACTTGTGGTTAATTTAACATTCGTGGGTTGATCTAAAAGTCTAAGCAAGTGGGAACAGTTTTGAATGAAATGCTTTAAAATGTTGTACTCTCCAGTGAATGATCATGGGTTCCTGACTGTCTTAGAAGAATAATCGGAGTAAAGTGTAATGATTAGGTGGGGTCAATTTAACAAGACTCCTTCAGACCACATCCACCAAAAATGGATGTTTGCTTCAGACAGTTTTGCTGATAATCTTAAATTAGCCTGAGACAAAGGGGCCAGGAGTATGTGACAAATTGAGAAAAAGTCCTTTACTGATTCCACCATAATACAGATCATAAGCAAGTTAATTTTTAAATATCCCTTTACCAATACGTCACTGAGTACACAGCACATTAATCCCTTCAAAGCTGTCTCTGATCCTGGCAAGTCCAGGTGTAGACACATATTTATATGAAAAAGGTCACAATGTCACAATATTTCATGACTTTTATTGCCAAAAGAATCTGATAGAAAGCGCTAGTGAGATCATTTTTAAGAATCCATCGCCACTGGCCTATCTTCCTCCCAGTGAAGCCAATATTAAGCATTGAAGGTGAATGAGGTTTTAAGCAGTGACCAACGCTAGAAAATCAGAGACAAAGCAGTTACATCCAGTAGAGTTGCTGAGTATTCAGGAGAAACTGTTGTTGCTGGAATGAATGTTGAGATCTCTGTATCTGTTGTGTTGCACTGGTTGTGTTGGGTATGCAAAGCATCAACATGTCGAACCTGCCTCCAATTGACTCGCAATGTTGTTGAACCATACTTGATTCAAGCTTCATCAATATCAGGTTTGATGCCAGCGTACATGATCTCAGCCATCTGTAATAACTATTGAAGTATCTAATGTAATGCTGACTTCCTCTACTTTTATTGGCAGACTATTGCTTTATATGATTGTCAGTGCCAGTGCTAATCAGGAGATATTAATGAAAGATGTTAGTCACTGAAACACACCTTATAGTTCAAGTCTTGTGATATATAGTGAATCAGTAATTTGCCAATTGTTTTAACAAAACGTTATCAATAGGATGGCTGCGTGTCTAGTTTAATCTCTCTACCATAATTTTGAAACTTCTATCATCAATTTTGTTTTTATATATTGGAATTGGGGTTTGTATTACTGTACACAGATTCGAAAAATAAATGTTATCAAAGGCAAGATAAGTTACTTTTCTACCAAACTGGATATATTTTTTGTGTTTTTATCCAATGTAACATATTTATTCAGCTCGAAAAACATGCAGTGTTTACCGATGTATTGGACAATTCAAAATGGCGGCCGACTCTCTCTTTAACATGGTAAGTTCGAGAAAAGGTGTTATAAATAATAAACTAGACAAAATACTATTAAAAAACACCGAATATATGTCAACCTATGTCACGATAATATATATTGAGCGAATTTCTAACAGTATTTTGTCTAGTTTATTATTTATAACGCCTTTTCTCGAACTTACCGTGTTTAATAGAGAGTCGGTCGCCATTTTGAATTGTCCAATACATCGGTAAACACTGCATGTTTTTCGAGCTGAATACACATGTTACATTGAATAAAAACCTGAAAAATATATCCAGTTTGGTAGAAAAGTAACTTATCTTGCCTTTGATAACATTTATTTGTTATATATTTGTTTTTTGACAACTTTTTCGAATCTATGTGTACAGTAATACAAACCCTGGAATTTTTATTTCTTCCACTGTGTCCGGATGAGGAAAGAGAGCAGATTGAATTTGATTGGTTAGGAGTGTCAGAAGTCGCCATTAAAAAAGGAGTGATTATTTAGATTATCTATCTTTCAAAGCTTATAACAATATGAATAATGTAATTTAAACCCTAATTTTTTTTTCAATAAAAGGAGCAAAGACCGAACTTTAAAATAATAAAAGGTGTTATCGAAAAATATACAATATTTTTTTAAATCGGTTTTCTTTAAAAAAGATTTCACGAAATTTAACGAATTTTAACTTAAACTAAATAAAATAAATATATATAAATTAAAAAAAAATCACTTACCTTCATAAAATACTAATCAACGGATGCTTCTATTCTTACTTTATGAGAATTTGTCCATATTTATATTTTATATTCCATGTATTTTTTAAATAAAAGAAACCTTTTTAAACAGCTATTTGAAAAGACCGCCATTATGTAAGCATTAACTGGTGTAGCTAGCCAGTGTTTCTTCCTGTTTTGAAATACGGATGGATAAAAGGACGTAAAAATAACACATACGCATAAGTCGACAAGCCTTGTGCGTGAAGAAGTATGTGTCACTGTGGATCGAAAATAATCACATTTTACTTATCAGTATTTGCCTAAAAAAAAAAACACTCTACGAATTTTTTCTTTTTTTTCTTTCGAAGAAATACATGAGTTTTTGATTTAATATATTTTATTACTTCTTTATGGAGTGATTTTTTTTTGTAAATATCTAAAAAACATTGAATGAAATAGAAAAATTGTCGTAATTCTACGAAAATTTCTGGACAAACAAAATTATAAGGTTTCACTTAAAAAAACAAAAAAATTCAACGGTCTTTAAAAATAGGTTTTAAACTTTGGACTTTACAGGTAAATTTGCAAATAACTTCTTTTGTTGTTTTAAATTAGTTTATTTTATTCATTGATCTTTTATCTTAAATTTGTGATATATAAATTTGAGGTGAGAAAATTAATTATTTTCATTTGAATAGACATTTCAAAATGGTGGGTGAATTAAAAAACGCTTGCCTAGAATATTATATTCGGTTTATTGAAAGAGCATAAAATTTCACACTGAACCTGAAAATATGGTAAACATTGAACCAATAGAAAAATTTTGATAGATTTTTAAAGTTTAAAATTGAAAAAAATTTAACTCGTAAAATTCAATTGATTTCATTACATAAAAAAATGGCTGCATTAACGTGCACAGGCACTGTGTAAACACTTTTTAAAAAAAAAATGATTTTCTATTATTTTTTAACAACGTTAATAGTTTATTTTGGAGTATATTCCATAAAAAAAGGCCCTGTCGGTGGGGCATTAGAATATGCCGACTGCCCCCCCCCTCCCTGCAGAGGGTAAAAGTCCCTCAATGGGGTCCTAGATATGACCTTAAACTATATCCAGTGGTGAGGCCCAGCTTGTGGGCTTTGGGGAGTGGTAAGCCATGCCCATGAGCCACCCTTTAATTACCATTGCTCCCAGATCCACTCTGACCCGGAGTGGTAGTACTTGTTAGGGTCCCAACTATGGATTAAATAGAAACCGACGTGAAAACAACAAATATACTCAATTAAAAATTTTTTCTTAAATCTTTGGATTCGGCATTAAATAACCCGAAAAGGGTTGATATGTCGTAAAACAAAAACAACCAACCAACCAACCATAAAGAAAAAAACATAACTCACTTTAAAAAGAGAAATTACGAGTTTTTTTTTTTAAAATATTTTATTCATAGTTTTGTGTTAGGGGTGTCTCTTGGCCTTCGGGACAAGATCAAAGTGTAGTATCTGTTCTTCAGATGCTGCACTTTTATTTCTTGTTCTCTTTCGGTGGAGGAGAAATCCTTCACGACTGAGACAATTTTTATTTTTGTACCTTTTCTCCACGTTAAAAAACGACCCTGGTGTCTAATTCTGTCCCGTGGGGAGGCATAGTAAATAGGTACATTCAAAGAAAAAAATGCGTGGCTTAGCAGCAGAAATTACAACCCATAACAAAAGAATACCGACGCTTTTGTTTACCTCTATTCTAGAATTTGTTCAAATGTTTTTTTTTTTGTATTTTTAATTTGAACCCCATAAATAAATGTCTAATCTCAATTTAAACATTTTTTATATAACAATTTATATAATTTTCAGATTATAAAATAAAATATTCAAAATAACGTGATTTTGTTTCAATAAATTTATGATCAATTCTTTTAACATTACAAATAATAAAAGTCATAAAATTACTTACTTTTTTGTCCAGTTTCTTCTTTCCATTTTTATTTGATTAAAAAAAAAGAAAGAAAAAATTTCGATATGTAAAATAAAAAAAATTTTTTTTTTCTTAACCAATTTCTTTCCAACAAGTCACGTCGTCGAAGACAAAGAACTAAAAGAAAAAGAAGAGCGTCAATCAAGGGAGGTAATTTTGTCCTCAAAATTTGTTTCTATTTTTTGTAGAATTCATGGTGTTATGGAATTATCATATTAAAAGCAGAATAATGTTTTATTTTTATAATTTTCAATAGAAGTTTTAATTTTAAATGTTTAAACACAAATAATGATTAAATTATGTTAAGCTGAAAATTACAGATTCATTCAAGCAAGAAAAATATAAGAATCTTACATATAAAAATTATGCGAAACATGTAATCTAAAAAAAAAAAAAAAAAAAGATGCAATGTTTTTGAAATGACAATTTTTGGTGTGAAAAAATTAAATAAAAAATGCTTACTTCAATGGCAATATCGGTAGTTCGAGAAATTGATTTTCTCGAATTACATCGAATTCATTAATACAGATTTTAGGGGCTTTTTTTTCGTAATGTTTAAAATTATTTATTTTTTATTGTTACAATTTACAATGATTTGTTTTTAAAATTAATTCATTTTTGTTTTACTACAGAAAACTATAAATTTACTAAAAATGATTTTGTTTAAACAGAATAATAAATTTTTACTATGATTAAAAAAATAATAATGGGTTTATTATATTTCGGGATCACCATTTGATAAATACTGAAAATTTCATTAAAATTAATTTGCTGATTTTTTGTGAACTTTCCAGTAAAGGGGATCAAATGTTCGTATTTATTTTGCATGTATCAACGGAAAAGAAAATTATAAAATTCATTTATTTTTTAATTTTTATTTTAAGGTTGGTTTTTCGTAAAATTATCAGAATATTTTTCCATGCTAATCTTAAAAATAATAATTATTTATTTTACATGTATCTACAAAAAGAAAATGATAAAATTCATTTTTTTTTATTTTAAGGTTGCTTTTTCGTAAAAAATAATCAAAATATCTTTCCATGCTAATCTGAAAAATAATTATTATTTATTTTACATGTATCTACAAAAAGAAAATGATAAAATTCATTTTTATTATTTTAAGGTTGGTTTTTCGTAAAAAAAAAAAAATAATCAAAATATGGTAAATGTTTACTTTGAATTTAGGAAAACTCGTCCCGGGAAAACTCGTCTCGGGAAAACTCGTCTCCGGAAAATTCGTTTCCGGAAAACTCGACCCCGGAAAACTCGTCCCCTTCCGCTAGGTAGGAAAACTGGTCCCTTATTGAATAAATATCGATTGAAAACACATTTTATGATCGTTCTTGAAGGAGATATTGCTTTTTTTTTTAAATAGACTATAGCCCCCATAATATTTAAAAAAAATATTTTTACTTGTTTAATGTTTTTTTTTTTTTTTTTTAATAAAATCGATTTTCTAAGTGTCCGTTTTCTACCTAACTGGCTAAGTTAGTGGTCTCACTTATTTTAAAGCGTTTATTATGTTCAGAAACGAGACCGCATATTTTTTTATATCAATATAAAAAGAATTTACTTATTTACTGTTGTTTATAAAAGGGTAAAAATCGATTTTTCTACCTCGCCGACTATGTTGTTTGTTGTTTAATTTATTTGGAATCGTTTATTCGGCAAAGAAAAAAAAACCCACAGAAAACAAACAAAAAACATGTCGAGTGTTACGTGAGAACGAGAAATAATGTCCGGTATATCATATCTTAGGGGTCTTGATAATTGCTAAAAAAAAAAAAAAAGAAAATTAAAGAAATTACTGAGGGAGAATTGGTTTTAAGAAGAAAATAAAAATTTTTAATATTTTTTTAAAATATAATTTAGAGAGGGGGGGGTAAAAACTATATCTCCCTCCGAAAAACAACCAACAAAAAATGAAATTAAAAAGATTCTTGATAAACGATAGCGGAGTTTTCAATAAAATTGATTAATAAATCTATTTAGTGATTACTTTTTCTCTGAATGATTGATTTTGAAATTTTGAAGTAAAAATTTAAAAAAAATGAAAAATGAGTTAACGAGAGATTGTTAGCGCATGATGGCATCTCTCGCGCCAAAAAAATATTTCGCTTTTAATTTATTAGTTAATTTTTGCAAAATTTGACAGGACGACAATAAATGTTGATAACTGATACAATTATAATTTTAAATAACGCATGAGTGCATTCATTTGGTATGAGAGAAAACAAAAACATAACAACAAAAAAACTATCATAATTAAAAAACAAAAACAAAAAAGTAACGAAGAATCGAATGAATCGCTCCCTGTTTTTTAATTTTTTGTTTTGTTTTTTATTATTGTTTTTATGACTGCAAAAAACATCGTTAAAATAAGAAGAACAAAAAAATGTGTAATTAATTTTGTATGAACATAATAAACGCTATAAAATAAGTGAAACCACTAAGAACTTAGCCAGTTTGGTAGAAAACGGACACTTAGAAAATCGATTTTATTAAAACATTAAACAAGTAAAAATATTTGTTTTTAAATATTATGGGGGCTGTAGTCTATTTTAAAAAACAACATCTCCTTCAAGAACGATCATAAAATGTGTTTTCAATCGATATTTATTCAATAAGGGACCAGTTTTCCTACCTAGCGAAAGGGGACGAGTTTTCCGGGGTCGAGTTTTCCGGAAACGAATTTTCCGGAGACGAGTTTTCCCGGGACGAGTTTTCCGTGCACCAGAACGGACATATGTCACAAAGTTTAACAAGGTTTTTAATATAAGACTATTGTGATGTGTTTCAGTTTGAACAGGTGTGGTTATAATAAAATTATGTGGTATGACTTTCATGTAGTGGTTTGTAATTTTTAAAAAAATTTTTTACTAAACTATATAGTGTAATAAAAATAAGATGTTTGTGTGTAATGTCCAAACCAATTTAGGTAACTAAAATAGGATTTGACTGATATTTAAATAATTTATGATCAAAATGGAAGGGTTAAACTTAGGTACGGGCAAAAATGGGCGGGTTTAAAATTAGAGTGACTTAGTTTTAAAAGCCGATTTATAATAATTTTTTGTAGGTTTCAGACTATTCATTGATTGTATTTGAAAGATTAGAGACTAAAGTTAATTTCTTAATGGAAAAAAATATTTGTACACGTGAAAAAAAGAAGTTATGAAAAACGTTTTCACGGTAAGCTAACCAATTAAGCTAAATTTTGAAGTTAAATAAATTCATTGTTAAAATCCTTTAAAAGATAAATATTAGTTTTCTGGATCTATTTCAAAGATAATTAGTAAAGTAAAGTCCTAAGATATTGAATTAAATAATGATAAAAAAAAACTCCTTGTTTGTAAAAAAAAAAAAAAAAAGAAGAAAATAACTTAATTAGCCCCCAAAAAGCAAGTAATTCTGCCGTTCGCCAAAAACGCGAAAAATAAGGGTTTTTAAACATGATTATATGGAAACCCAAAATTACAGCCAATCGAAACGTTGTTTCAAAATTAAGTCATGATAGTAAAAGGAGGTAGGGGCGTTAGATTTCTTCTCCCCCTCCCCTTGTCCGATACAAGATACATTTAAGCGTGATAGGCCATGGAGCAAGTTCCTGTATTTATTCTTACTAACCACAAGGGACGCAACTCTTGTATTGTTTTATATTAAAGAGTTGACCGAAGGGGACATAACTCATAATATGACACCCCTGACGTGCATCCGTACATTCCTATTCTGAACATTTGTATCAATTTTTATCATTTTTAAATTAATTATTTTGATATTCCCGTTTTTAAATGATTTTTGTTTTTAATTATTGTTCGAGATTATATAAAAAATTATGTTACGCTGAAAGTTTCACGTTCATGCCAGCAAGGAAATTATAAAAATCTTGCATATAAAAATTATGCGAAATCTGTAATTTTAAAAAAGAAAAGTAGAAATATTTTTGCTATTATAATTTTTTGGGTGAAAATATTAAATAAACAATGTTTATTTCAATGGTAATATCGGTCATTGTGCTTTGAGTTATATCGAATTCATTAATACGGACTTTAGGGCTTTTTTTATGTTCCTGTAAAAAATATTAAATAAATTCATTTATTTTTTTT
The DNA here is from genome assembly GCF_053919585.1 of Euprymna scolopes. NCBI lineage: Eukaryota > Metazoa > Mollusca > Cephalopoda > Sepiida > Sepiolidae > Euprymna > Euprymna scolopes. Next base: position 60,833,212 of record NC_136526.1, read on the forward strand.
TTAATACAGAAAACCAAAATTTTAATAAAGGTATTTCTTGCTTAAACAAAATAATACATTTTCACTAAGATTTAAATAAAAATAATGGGTTCATTATATTTCCTGATCATTATTTTATAAATACTGAAAATTTCATTAAAATTGGTTAATGCCCTAGTTTTTGGTAAATTTTAAGTAAAGAGAGGGGTCAAAATGTTTATACATTTTGAGCATCAGCATTCATTTTGCCCGTACCTAGTAAAACTATTTGATCTTATTTTCTTTCTGTGTGTTCTTGTCTCCTTTCAGTAACTGATTTTTTAAATATCAAATTTACTTAAATGCGTTTAGTTTAACTTTTTCATTTTTATCATGAATTATTTCAATCACCTAAATTGGTTTCGACAATACTCCCAAACAAATTATTTTACTTAAACTATATTTCAGGAAAAACAAATTATATTTTAGATGGTGATTAACTTAATGTTATTAAATAAATGAAAGAATTAAATAATGAGGTAGATATAGTATGCCAAAGTAAAACAGCATCGATTTTATAAATTATAAATAAAGATTTTGAAAGGCAAGAATTATTCAGTCGAAAAGGATTTATTATCCTCTAACTGACGAGGAAAGAGAAAATACTGAATTTTTAATTATTCTGTAAATATTTGCTGTTATCTCGTTTGAATAAGACACAACACAAATATTAATTTGAAAGATTATTTTATTTTCTGTTAACACTGCGAACATGTTAAGATGATATGAGTATAGCAGTCGTCAAAACACGTGCGTACTGGACGTCGACTCCAGTGACTCTGGGTCGTTCTCCTTGAAAAGGCACTAGCGTGGTCTACTTGGATGGTAGCAGCAGGCTGGTAGGGGAGGAGTCAGTAAGTAGGATGACTAGGTTTAAGGCAGGGTTAAGGAGGGAGACTTGTCTTTTACACTGTAGGGAAAAGGAAGGTTTAATATAGTGTTGAGTAGAATGGTAGTAGTAGTTTTGGTTTTGTGACCTAAATCTTTGGTCAGTACAATTCATTCGAAAATAAGATTAAAATTCCTTTTTTCATGATAGAGCCTTGGAATTATTTATTAACAAATAAAACACATTTTATTAACAAATATTTTTTAATAATTTTTTTAAAATTTCAAACGCAAAGAAATGGAATTTCTTTACTTTTTACATATAATTTTTATAGTTTGAATGATCAAATTAGCATTTATCTTTTAAAAATAGAAAATAAATTTGATTATAAATTTCTCTTGATCCAAAATCAGTTTGAGAATACCACCAAACATGTTTCATGTACGCGTTTTTGTGCATACGATATTATGATCAGAGACCAGTCCTTCAGTCATCTACACACGAGTCAAAATTTCTTTCATCAATTTGCTGTTGATAGATTTGCAAAAGATGAAGCAGAAAGACTTTTATATATCAAAACTCATTAAAAAAAAAAGCTAAGTACGTTTTTACATACATCTCAAATATCATATAAAAAACTATATGGGTCAAATATGCATATTACCTTCTAGGTTAACAGATAGTTTACGATATATGCATGAAAAGCCCCTGGATAATTAACATATGCGATATTTTATGTGAGGGAATAATAACAGAACACTTCATTCAGTAAGAACTTAGCACGGGAGTACGTGCCTTTATTCAGGTCGCCATGACAGTTTCCTTACCTGCTCGGGGAGTTGTCCCCAATGCCAAGGTAGCCGAGTTCTTATCAAGGGCACTTAACTCGGTTAATATGGTAACAGACCCAAGATGCAATGACTTATATCATCAATTATAGAAAACCAGACCTGTTTACCACATTTGTTTCAAATCCAAAGTGGAAGGAAATTCAAGATAAACATACATCAAACGACAAGAGCTATTGGCCAGGGTGTTTCGACTGAAGATAATCAAAGTGATGAATCTGATAAACAAATAAAAAATATTTGGCTCACTACGATGCCACATGTACACGATTGAGTGGCAAGAAAGAGGCTTCCTTCATGCGCATATATTATTATGGCTTACCAGAAAAATCAACTCTAATCAAATTGATTCCATTATATCAGCTGAGTTGCCTGATCTACAAACTGATCCAACCTTATTTGAAATAATAAATGGTTACATGGTGCATGGTTGATAGCCAATGTACAAAAGGATATCCTAAAAGCTATTCACTTGAAACTCAGTTTAGTGGAGATGGTTATCCGTCTTATAGCAGACGATCGCTTTAAAACTATGGTTGACAGACATGAAGTTGACAATAGGTGGATTGTACCTTACTCTCTCTTACATTCAAAGACATGCAATGCTTACATAATTGTGCAATTTTGCAATTCTGTGAAATCTATCAAATATGTTTGCAAATACATAAAAAAAAGGATCTGATGCAGCCATGTTTTCCTTACAAAATTTTAGTGATGAAGTTACTCGATATGAACTTGGTAGGTATATTGGCACTAATAAAGCATTTTGGCGTATTTTGGGGTTTCAGTCCTATACTCCAACAGTTTGTAGTTCTTCTTGAAATGTGTCAGAGGGTGTATTTCAAAAACTAAAATCCTACTCAAGTTACCCTAAACCATAAAGATACAACTCTTACACCATTTTGAAATTGTGAACAAAATAATTTTGGAAAAAAACCCTCTTATTTATAATAATGTTCCATATTATTACACATGGAGTAAACACACATGGAGTAAACATGCATGGAGTAAACAAGGATCTAATGTTGAGGGTCATCAAGGTGTAAAAGTTGACACCACAATTGGAAGAGTTTATCTGTGCAACCTCGTCGCCATGAATGTTTTGGTTTTGAGACTCCTTCGACTGAAATAAGAGGACCGATTTCATTTTCATTTCAAAGATTTATTAATGAACAAAGTGTTGACAAATATTATATTGTTTTACATGGTTTTAAAATCTCTTCACAATTGACAAATTCTTAAAATAGAATGTAAGTTTTTTCTTCTTTTCTAAAGATTTGTATTTTGTTGGTCACTCTCAGCTAAGAAGGACAACAAAAATATATTTTTCTTTTCATCATATTTTCATAATTTACATTCCTACATTATATCATTATTGCAAGCATACATCAGGGTCCACTTTTTGAAGGCTCTTTTTGAACCCAGTGAACGAGGGGTACTTCTGTTCCTTTTGACGGATTGATTGTTGCTATTTCTTCCAAGGAGTTAAGGGCATAATACCTGAATTACCAAAATAAATTATAAGATGGTCAACATCATGAATTTTGGAATATAAATTTTTGTCATTCATTCACTATATATATATATATATATATATATATATATATATTTCTCTATCTCTCTCTCTCTATATATATATATATATATATACATATATATATATATATATATATATATATATAACTACTTCATTTATTCGCATAAATTTAATATATGAAAGTATAGATTTATGCGTAAACTTTAAGTATTTGCTTCAAAAGTGCTCAATACGTAGGTAGAGCTAGTTAGTAATTTATATATATATATATATATATATATATATATATATATATATATATACATATATATATATATATAGCCTTTGGGACTTTACACGACCGGTCGCCACAGTCGATTGAAAATTTCTTGGGGCGACTAAAAGTCGTAAATCACACGCCCGCCAGTCGATAAACTTTCTTTAAATAAAGAAACGGGAAAAACTCATTTATTTTACGACCCTCAAATATGCGGTGACTTAGAATGACCTATGTCTCATCATTTGTGAATTCTTTCATCTCTACCTGTGAGACTGTAGGAATATCGTATAAAAAAAAAAGAATGGTCACGCTAAATGTCAACAAACGATCAAATTTACACATTCGGCGTGTAGTCAAAAGGTCGCCTTTATTTAGCTCTCTGATTTTGAAATTTGTTTGGAAAAAAAATTCTTCAACGCTACAACTACATACACTTCATGCTTACAAAAGTAAAGACGAACATTTGAAAGAGGAAAAAACGCATAGTTCCGTTAAGCACACACCGAAAATTAAATTATACAACAAGTAAGTAATCATATTTTTCTCAGTTATATAAATTCAGATATTTGCATGCTCTTTTTTGCGCAACTTTCAAAAAATCATCGATACCCAATTTTAAAATAATAATCTAAATTTTAGAATGTTGTTCTGAGGATCATTCTTTGTTTTAATAGAAACAAAAGAGACCAATTTCTGTTCTATATCAAAGTTTTTTCCATAAATTACAAAGAAAAATTGACCGTTTAAATTAAAAAAATATTAAACCATGCCGATTTTCTAAGAAATCTAGTTAATTTCAGCTAAATGGTATTTTTTTTAACGTTAGAGATTTCGGGCCACGAATATCTCGTATCAGGAGATTTCAGTCCACAGTCATGAATACCCGGAGATTTCGTAACACTTTTTTTCAACACCTACGGTTTAGGCTAGATATTTTAATTTTTGTATGAAATTTTACGACATAATTTGGGTATCGGAAGAATAGTTTGTTGATATTTTTATGAAGAATAAAGAAAAAAAAATATAATTGAATTGTCGTAAAATTATTTAGACATAAAGTCGGACGAGTAAAAATATTTTGGGGCGAGTACATTTTCCCTCACACTCGGCGGCGGTCGAGTGATTTTTTTTTTAAATCTCAAATATATATATATATATATATATATATATATATATATATATATATATATAGAGAGAGAGAGAGAGAGAGAGAGAGAGAGAGAGAGAGAGAGAGAGAGAAACAGACGGACGGATTTACTCTGTAAAATATGCCTGCAGCATATTTTACAGAGTAAAATCATTTTCCCCTCAAAATATAGCCATTAAAAGGTAAATCACTGGCAATAAAAGTGCGTACACCTCTTACGAAAAGTTGTCAATCATACAACATGTCAACTCTCAATATTTGTGTGGCCACCATCATTATCCAAAACTGCTTTTACTTTACTTTACCAAAGCTTCACATGTAGTCACTGAAATGCTCTTCCACTCTTCAATTACGACACCATGGAGCTGGCGGATGTTTAAGACTTTGTGCACCTCCGCCTTCTGCTTGAGGATGCCCCAAAGATGTTCTATTGGGTTCAAGTCTGGAGACATGCTCTGTCAGTTCATCACCTTTACCCTCAGCCTCTTCAGTTAAGCAGTGGTTGTCTTAGCTGTTTTTTGGGGCATTGTCGTGCTGAAACACTGTTCTGCGACCCAGTTTATGGAGGGAGGGGATCATGCTCTGCTGCAGTATTTGACAGTACATGTTTCCTTCAATGAAATCTAACGCTCCATACCTGCAGCACTCATGCAGCCCCAGACCACGACATTCCCACCATCATGCTTGACTGTAGACATGACATACTTATCTTTGTACTCCTCACCTTGTCGCCGCCACATATACTTTAGGTGGTCAGAGCCAATTTAATTAAATTTCGTCTTATTAGACCATAAGATGATTCCAGTAATCTATGGGCTTTGTTGACATGTCTTCAGCAAACGGTTTACGGGGTTGCCTGTGTATTGCCTTAAGAAGAGGCTTCCTACTGGGGTGACAGTCATGCACACCAATTTGTAGAGTACTTTTCATCGTCTCCCAAAAATCATAATTACAGTGTTGTCCCATGAAGAGATATACTTAAATATTTGAAGAAATGTGAGGCGTGTGCTTACTTTTGTGATACACTATATATATATATATATATATATATATATATATATATATAATTCTTTCTTTTTTTAATGAAAAAGATATAATTCTTTCTTTTTTTAATGAAAAAGTTAAAAATTACATAATATATGAGAAATATTTTCTATTTTCGACAATTGTCGCACCTTTGATTGACTGAAAAAAATTTTTGTGGTGGGAGGAGTTGAAATTTTGTCACCCCTCTTTTGCTGTAATCCAGGGGGACCGCCCCCTCCGTTCACACCTTAACCTCTTTAGCTACACTACTGAATATAGATTTTCTGAATCTTAGTTTTAAATTGTCGGTAGTTCAAATTGAGGTGTCTCCCTTTATTAAATATGGCGGCACACCGTTCTTGTTTCCTCATATTTTGAATTTTCTCAGTACAGTATAGAACAACTTGATCAATTTACATGTGACTTGGAATATAGCATGTTCGTTCCTGAGTGGCTTCCGGGCCTTGATAAGTGGTGATCACTGTGTAAAAAAAATAAAAATATAGCATGTTCGTTCCTAAGTGGCTTCCGGGCCTTGATAAGTGGTGATCACTGTGTAAAAAATATATATATATATATATATATAGCATGTTCGGTCCTGAGTGGCTTCCAGGCCTTGATAAGTGGTGATCACTGTGTAAAAAAAAATATATATAGCATGTTCGTTCCTGAGTGGCTTCCGGGCCTTGATAAGTGGTGATCACTGTGTAATATATATATATATATATATATATATATATATATATATATATATATATATATATATATATATATATATATATATATAGCATGTTGGTTCCGTAGGGTCTGCCAAACGATTGCAATTAATAATTAATCTTTGTTATAATTTTGTTGGATTTTAAGATTTACACAGTTTAACGATTAATAATATTATAAACATTTGTATATTAAATATGAAATACGGTTTTACTAAACTGTTCATTTGGTTAATTATAGGTTTCCATACTTTTATTTTGTAAGAATATACAAACTAGATATGGTAGTGACCTACAATATGTTTGCTATTTGTGCAATAATATTTTTAATCGGTTTTAATCTGGCAATAAAATAGTGGAAAAAGTCATATTTATATTAAAACTTAATATTTAAACAGAAATTTAAACACAATTAAGTAAAAATCTATGTTATAACCGAACATTTTTAAATAATGGAATTTTAATCGTTTTAATCTTTTAAAAAGTAATTAATTTTTAGGAAGTTTCTTTTTCTTAGTAATTCAACTGATAATAGTATATATTAAGTTTAAAAAAAAAACGCTATTTAAAAAAAACATAATGTATTAAATTTATATCATTTTTTAATTACAACTTTAATGTAAGTTTTTGGGTAATCTCCAAAAATACCGTTAGGGCTTACAACATGGCCGCCAGAAGAGTCACGTGATCCGGATCACGTGACTCTTCTGGCGGTCATGTTGTAAGCCCTAACGGTATTTTTGGAGATTACCAGTTTTTGTTCAATACGTGTATTTAAATTTTTTAAAAATAAATATTTTTTACGAATTTGAACCCTTATGTTTGGTAATTGTTTAGTTTACCGACCCCTCGGCATTCACTTTTAATTTGTCAACTTTGAAAAGTTTTTCGGTACGCTGAGGACGAATATCGCATTTATTTTTTTCGCGAACACGCAGTTATTCGTATTTGAAGACATTCAGTATCCGACGCAATCTCTATCATTTATAATGGCGGCCATCTTGTTTTCCAATAACGAAAAACGCCCAAAAGGCTAAATATGTAACTGGAATCTCCTCATCCCCACCACCGGCGTTGACGAAAAAAAAGGGTTTATTAGAGGAGAGAAGGGGCAAATTCCAAGAAATTTTGAGCAAAAGGAAAGAACTTAAAGAAAATACCACAAATTAAAAACAGTATTTAGAATAATATTTATTAAAATAAATTAAAAGATAAATATTACTTTTCACTAAAACAGAACACTGACCACTAATTTGTTTTTTTTGTTTTTAAGGATATTCGATGTTACTGGCCACAAATCTGATGATTAAATCCATCGCAAATTTACGGTTTGCATGATATGTTGTTAAAATATGCTTTTGTAAACCGCTCGTGGAAACTTACTGACAGTAATATTTTACTACTAAATGAGGTGAAAACTTTTTATTTTATGAAAAATATTTGTCATTTAAAATGTCCGCCATGTATTCATGCACCTTGTGAAACGTCAAGTGACTACGCGCATGTGCGCAGTTTAATAAGAAAGTGAAAAAAAAAAAAAAAAAGATTGTCCGTTTCGATATCGGGAAACGGAAAAATTTCCGGAAACGTGAGCGGCGGGGGGGGGGGGAACTCATTTCGGCCTTGACGCCAAAAAATGTTTTTTGGGTCATATTTTGGCCCTTTTGGCTACGTTTGGTTCTTTGTGGCGTTTTTCCTAAATAGGGAAACAAGCTGGCCACCAGCAAAAACAATAGTGATTACGTTGGATACTGAATGAATGTCTTTAAATATGGATAGCTACTTGTTTGCGCAAATAATGAACGCGATATTTGTTCTCAACGTACCCGAAAACATATAAAAGTCGACAAATTAAAGGTGAATGCCGAGGGGTCGGTAAACTAAAAAAATGCCTTGTGTTTTATAATAAATAGAAATTTTGATGATATTTAAAATATATTTTGTTCAAATTTCGAAAACATAAATAGGAGTGGGGTGGGGAACATACACTAAAAAATATTTCCTCCTCACCGCAACTGCATTTTATACGTAATTTCATTCCAAAATGGATAAGTATCGAAAATTTCACGAAAATCTGACCATCAGTTGATTTTTGTTAGATTTATTAAACACAGGTATGTTTTCACGTTCGGAATTCTTATTATATAGGAATATTATTTTAAAGCGTCAATTATGTACCTATTTACTATGCCTCCCCACGGGACAGAGTTAGACACCAGGGTCGTTTTTTAACGTGGAGAAAAGGTACAAAAATAAAAATTGTCTCAGTCGTGAAGGATTTCTCCTCCACCGAAAGAGAACAAGAAATAGAAGTGCAGCAACTGCAGCATCTGAAGAACAGATGGTATTTATTTGCTCCCCCACCGAGCAAATTAGGCACAAGGCCGATTTTTAATGTGAGGAGTGAAGGGAGGGGGAAGGGAAAAAGGGGACCAGCTCCCGAGAGGTGGGAAATGGGAGCTGGTTAATGGTCAGGCATGTGGGGTTGCCCCCACATCTGGTCTTTGCTAGTCATAGCTAGTCATAGCTTGCAGCATCTGAAGAACAGATACTACACTTTGATCTTAACCAAAAGGCCAAGTATGTAAATGTAAGCGTCAATTATGTAAACAAGATTTTCGTCTCGCAATTTCGTTATTTTCATACGATATTTAAAAAATTATTTCTAGTTTATGTTGCCTTTCTTTTAAATGATACAATTATATATTGCGGTGGGTGGGTGGGAGTGGGTAATTTCTGTGGTGAATTTTGGAGGTGTTACCTATCGTTCCGCGACGGATACGTACATCACAAACATTTTTTTCTATATATATTTTTTATTCGTTTGAATTTTCGATTTGCACGATTTTTTATATTTTATTCTATACTATGAAAAAGATTAAAATATTTATATTTTTTACAGACCAATGGCCAATGACCAATGACCAAAACAATAAATAGATAAATAGAAGAGCGACAATCAAGGGAGATAATTTTGTACGAAAAATACCTTTGTTTTCAGAGAGGAGCTGTTTTCAATTTGGTCGATATTTGACTTGTTTCAACGAAAATTGCTTAACCAGAAATGTATTATTTTTTATTTTATTTATTGAAAATTAATTTCTTTCTTTAGATCAAATAAATCAAATCATTGAAAAGAAGAAAAAGCAGGAAGAAAAAGTAAGTAATTTTTTTTTTACTTTTACGATGTTTTTTGTAATGTAAAAAGAATTGATAACAAATTTATCGAAAAAAATCATCTTATTTATTAATTTGAATATTTGGTATTATTATACAAACACCGTGACAGCGTTAGGGTTAGGGTTAGGATTAGGGTTAGGGTTAGGGTTAGGGTTTAGGGTTAGGGTTAGGGTTAGGGTTAGGTTTAGGGTTAGGGTTAGGGTTAGGGGTTAGGGTTAGGGTTAGGGATTGGGTTAATTCGCTGTCACGGTGTTTGTATAGTTTTACCGAATATTTTAATTTATAATGTAAAAATGACATAATATTATCTTATATTGACTTTTATTATTTGAAATCTAAAAATAATATTCTATTATATAAAAAATATGTTTAAATGGAATTTAGACATTTTTGCAGAGTAAAAATTAAAAACGCATTTGAACGAATTCTAAATTATGGATCACCAAAAGCGTCTGTATTTTAATTTTACAATTATTTTATGTATTAATATTTATTTTCAGTTATATTTCTCAGCTCTGGAAAATAAACAACAACCTCCCCCCCCCCCATTTTCTCTCCAACTTATGGCTTATTTTTTCTTACTCTTACTGGATTTTAAGACTTTGTTTTTGAATGTATGAATATTTTTCGGTACAAGTTCAACCAATAATAATAATAATAATAATAATAATAATAATAACAATAATAATACAGGAATACGGAAAAATCTTTATGATGTATACACCTTTCACGAAACTATGATGTCATGTTCCAAAAATCACGTTATTGATCAAGTAGTTTTATTTTTAAATAAAAAAAAAACTCAAGTTTTATGGATATGTAAAATGAGGCCGTCGTGCATCGCAATATAGAAAAATATTTTTTTATAGGTGTTCAGTAAAAATGGCACAGATGAAAATGGCAGATGAAAACAGTGCTAGTATTATGTTACGAGAATATTTATCGTCCAAGAGGAGAAAACGATGAGTGTGACAGGGTTATTTGGCCTTATAGTCTGCTCGTGTTTTTTTTTGTTTTGTTTTTTACCTATTTTTATTTCGTCAAATAGAAATGCATCAGATAAGTTTTTAAAAATATTTCAAAGTCTAAAAAATAACTTAACAGATCGATGAGTGATGAAATTTTCTTACCTTTAATAACTCTCGTTTTTTTTTTGTGTGTGTGAAACGGTTTCATGTAATATATCTTTATTTACTTGCTTGGTGCAATATATTCATATATGCTACTTCTAAAGTATTTTTAAAATATATGCTATTAAATATTTCTGCATTTCTATTTCTCCCGTACTTTCCCTCTCCTCCCTGCTTCAAGCAAGTTTGTCGACCCAATCCACAAATCCCAAAACTCCATCATGAAAAGTTTCAATAAAAAATACACGATTAAACCCTATGGCTATGTAAAAAATAAATAAATAAGGATATAACCTGTGTATATCGGCGCCCTATACCAGTAAGTAGTGATTAAGTCAACTAGTATGAATTTAATGATTGTTATGGAAATGTTACTAAAGAATTGGCCGACTACACTATTGACTTAACTTTTCTTAACTGGTGAGTACTGGTACAACTTCATTCAAATGTGACAAAATGTTTCACAGCATATCTATGTGCACCGTCAAATGTGTGGTCCCTGGAAAAATGAGACTATAGCTTCCTTTGATGCATAAAGGAATAACCTCACATACTGTCCATCCCTTGATAACAATTACAGCAGTTTAGGAAAGGAGTATACTCTTTTTTCAAACAAAAAATATATTAGCAAAAGAAAACTTTCTCTTGGGCACACAAATCATTATTTGGCTTTGACATAGATTAGTTACTCTGCCTGAATATTCTGACGAGCTTAACTATCCTAGGAAGGGTGTCCCAATTAGATGCTTCGAGCCTATGACTCATTCTCTCATTCTTTTTTCTGTTCTCATGATTTTTGGCTGAGTTGCACCATTAATACTAATGCAAATGGGGTGGTTTTGGCGAAATCTGTCATCAAAAACCAATCAGATATTCCATTTCATCTCTGGCCCTCAAACGTTGGTCTATCCCAATCAAACAGATGCATTCACTATTGCGGTGAAATTCCCCGATTCTCACGGTAACAGAACATGTTTCAGCTTGGGGTCATTCTTGACACAACTCCTTGACATCAATTTCTCAGTAAAACAATTGCAGCTTGTCACCCATGGTATGTGAGAAATTCAATCGACCCACAATGTATATAAAAAGTAAATAAAAATGATTTAAATTTATACCATTTTGGATTTAGAATAGACCCATAGTTCAATATCTGACCAAATAGGGTTGATCACCATTAATTTTTACTTCAGCAAATTTTGGGTGTATTTTTCTATAGCTAAACGATTATGTCACAACATTATCGAACAAACCTTGGTCACAGCATATAATTACAAGGAGTATGTGCGGAAGAGAGCAGTTTGCATACATTACTAGTTAACCACAAGAGATACAGAGATCACAGCATCTCTGTCAGGTAATACCCACATTCATTTCAGCAACAATAGCCTCTCTTTCATACTCAGCAACTTTAGTGGATGCAACTATCTTGTCACTAATTTTGTAGTGTTGGTCACTCTTTGAATCCTCAGCCGGCTTCCATGTTGAATATTGAAGAAATAGGCCAATAGCAATAGATTAGTAAAACTGACCCACTAACGTTTTATATCAAATCTTCTTGATAAAGAATTCATGGATTATTGTGGCATTGTAACCCCCTTTGAGAGGAATCTGTGTCTAAACCAGGTGTGCAATGGGCATGCTAAGATCAGAGACAGCTCTCATGGGGCTGATATGCCGAGTATTCAGCAATCTATTGGAAGAGGGATGTGTGGAAAAATATACTGATGATCTATACTGTGTTTGGAACAGCATTGAGGGACCTATCTTCAGTTTGATCCAGAATACTTTCCCTTTTATCTCTGGGCAATTTAAGATTATCAGCTAGTAAAACTATAATATATCTGAAGCAAACATTTTTTTTAGTAGATGTGACTTGAAGGATCCTTGTTAACTCCACGAAACCTAATTACTACACTTAACTCCTTTGTACTTGCCAAGACAGTGAAGAGCCTATGATTATTCATTGGAGAATACCACATCTTAAAATGTTTCCTTCTAAACTATTTTATCTTCTTTGCCTTTTAGATAAAGCCACAGTCTTTAGTGAACCATAGATAGCAATGAAATGGGCCTCAATAACTTAGGAGAATTATTTATCGCTGCTCATAAGCACTTATAACTCAATAACTTGAGAGTTTTGTTTCTTCTGCCCGTCACACCAATAATTTCCTGAGTAAGGTTAACAACACTTTTGTCCAAACTTCCAACTTCTGTACACGTAATGCACCTTCTCTCAACTCCCAACGTACTTCTGCTAATTCAACTTATTGCTTTGAAATCCAACTTCAAAATGAACGACCCTCTCAAAAATCAACCCTCTTTTATCTCCAACCAGGAGCATCTCATTTACATATCGGGTGGTCACATTGCAGGCATATAAAGAGATAAGGCAGCCATTTTTGTTTCTTTCTTCTTCATTCATTTCATTCCACGACCGACCCATTGAATTATGCACACATGCTAATTAGGTAAGTCGCACGTTTCCCTACCCCCCCCCTGATCTCATTGTTACACACAGGGCAGGGGGCAGTCGTCTTGTCAGGTACTTCTTCGAAGAATCGGGGGAAGCACTTCCTCATTGCCATCTTCCTCATTACCACCGTTATTGCCACCAGTCTGTTCCATTATCCCCTCTTGTGGTTCCCTATGCGGTGTTTCACAATCAGGGCAAGGGGGCAGTATCCGTCTTTGTCGGGTAGTCCTTTGAAGAATCGGAGGCATCACTTCCTCGGTTCCATCTTCCTAAGTATGTTTCATCATTCCCTCTCGTGGTGCTATAGGCGGTGTTTCACAATCACGGCGGGTGGGCAGTATTCGTCTTTCTCAGGTACTTTGATGAGAAACTGGTAGTATTACTTCCTCATGTCCATCGTCCTCATCACTATTGCCACTAGTATGTTCCACCATTCCCTCATCTGGTTCTGTAGGTAGTGTTTCTATGCTCACCTGTAGAGGCAGTAGGCGATCAGGATCATCCCTGAACTGTATGTGATCTTCCTCATTATCCTCAAAATCAGAAGAGGTATAACAGGGGTGGATATCTTTTACATGACGTGGTACACCATTGATCAACATGGTCTGAGGACGTATGATTTTGTCTATTTTTCCTCTGCAAAATTTTACAGTGCACCCAGCATTTGGGGGTTTTACCCAAACACGGTCTCCCACTTGATATCGTGTATTGACAATGCTAACCACTGATGGTGTGACATCAATTCGTATTATACGCTGTTCATAGCGGTAAATCCCATTAGCTGGTGCAGTTTCTGGTGTTGCATCGTCTTTTGCTGTCACATTATACCAGTATACAGCTTCTTGAATAGAACACTGTGTCCTGGCTGCAATTTTTTTAATGGTGCGGTGACACCGCTCCGCTATACCGTTACCTTCTCGAATATATGCACACGGGTAACGCATTCTAATCCCCCATTCCTGCGTAAATTTCTTAAATTCTTGAAATCGAAATGTAGTGGTGTTATCAGTCAGAATTTCCAGCGGGGCACCACGTTTAAAAAAAACAGCTCTCAACTGTCGTATAATGCTAGATGCATCCTGTCGTGTAAACATGTGCCATATCGTGAAACGTGTCGGACCACAATCTGTCAAGGTCAAAAAATGCCTGCCCTCATAATGCGTTACATCCATTACAGGCCAAATTTTGTCTTTAGTAGGTTGTTCAACAGCCATGAGCGAAATTAATCCTTTTGGTGGTCCCAGACGTTCCTGTGGGTATGGTATTAACCATCCGTTATCAATCCACATCTAAAGTTCTTCTTCATATGCGGCCCTATTCTTTGTGGAAACTGCATACTCTGGAATGGTGTTGCACAGCCGATCTGGTGCCTGGCTCATAGTCCATTTCCACTTTGCAGTCCATGCCTTTTCCTTGTCGTCAAACGTAACACAGAAGTCCTTTTCTTGTAGACATGGCTGCACAGACTTCTTTTCCTTCTCCAAGCATTACACCTCCAGTCGCTGTGATTATGACGCCTCCTAGTGCTTGTATTGCATCAATTCCAATCAACATGTCATAGCCAAGGGTTTTTTCTTGCATCACCAGAACATAAACTTTGGCTGTGTCACCCTTCTCAGTACAGATCGTAATCGTCCCTTCACCACAACATGCTCAGGATAAACCATTGATCGTCATAATACCAACTAGTTGCTCCCACCACATCTGACAGTAATATGCACTAACTATAGACCGGGAACACCCCGTGTCTATGAGTGCTGAACACTGCACATCGTCAATTTTTACGCCAATGACCGGTAATCCTGTGTTTATTGGTTGGCAAGGGGCAAAGATGGCGATAGTACCTTGCTCCCAACGTCATTTCCCAAACAGTTATGAGATATGTGCCCATACTTATTGCAGCGATAGCATTGTACTGTTCTCAAGATGTCCAAAAGAGAGCTTCTCAACAGATATATCTAGTTTACAGATCTCTATAGTCTCCCTTTCTGTTGCTTGCAGTGTATTAGCAAGATACTGTATCGTTGGGATCAATATAGCAATGAACACATCTCCTTGATGAAATAGAATTAATAAAAGAAAATCTTTCGTACTGGACCCTATTAGTCCCTATGTCAAGAGTAAAAAGACCAAAATAAATGTCTTATGCGAGTATTAAGTTACAAGCATATTTATCAGGCAAGGAGGGATTCCACTAGATGTTATAGTTATTTGCCTTCTCGTTTGGTCGTTTTTCTTCTTTAATTTTCGATTAGATTACATTTGGTTTTCTTCATATTTTTTGTGTTTTTGTCTTTCACATAAACAACCACCATGGAATGCGTTTATGAGTATAAACAAAACACAATCAAGATTTGTTATGAACATGGTAAGTCATGTAAATGTTGGCGATTTATTCCTCTTTTTTCTTGCCTTTTATTTATCGATGAAATGAATATACAGATTCTACATCACATTTTTTGTACAAATTAATGTGAGCAACGTTCAATCTCAACACTCTCATTTTGTAAATGACCAACATGATGGCAGGAATGTAAAGTTTGTGCCAGGATTAAATCTGAGGTAAAAAAGAGAAAATCCCAATGAAATCATGTTTGTATATCATTTTTATGAAGTATGAAATTGATATTTTACAAGAATACAAATAACAGGTTACAATATTTTAACAATTATAATTGTTTGCATGATTGAAGTAATTATGCTTTAATTAGGAAAACTAGAAATTCTACGGAATGAGAAATATATTAAAAAATGTGTGCGACAAAGCTGAATGAGTTTTGACTGCATCTAATTATTAACAATTTATGATAAAAATTACCTAAGGAAGCAGACAACAAAATAATATATAAATTAGAATCATTGGATGGATGTGTTGATTATGACGTTGCTCGTTTTAAAGTGACAATATTGAACTAAAGTTCTGTTTGATGCCGTTTGATTAGCGAGCAAGAAAATCATTTGAAATTTTACGATTATACCTTTTTACCTTTTTAAATATTAAACCGTTTAATAAACACTAAAAATTATCTGACTTAGTTATTGACTTGATTTAATGAATATCAGTTATTTTTATATATACATTTTTTTTCATAATTTTATTTTTATTCACAGGTAAGAGAAACAGTAGACAATAAACTCATGAAATTAACATGAAAAATATGCTATTTTTCAGAACTGAGCCTATCACATCTTTCCTATTAAAGAATATAGATGAATTAACTTACCAAAATGAAACACAAGCTGGAGAACATATGTTGATGAACACACATTTGAGAAAAACAACTTGTTTTTAAACGTGTTGTATTTTCATTTAAAAATACATTTGGAGACATTGAAATAAATGCTATTACTGTAAAAATCTTAGCTTAAGATTTGCAGCAATAGGTTTCAAAAGATAACCACTACTGAGAAATCTTATCCTTTTCAAATGTTTGCAAATGAACATTTTGCTATAAAATATAATATTAGTGGAGCATTTTCAAGCAATTTCAAATCATGACAAACTGAAAAACCTATTTGTGTTGTAAAGTATTTTCAACCAATTCTTAGGTTAAAAGTTGCTTAACACATTAAGGAGAACCTCATTTTTGTGAAGCTAAGAATGTTAAGTGCTTTTCAACAAAATTAAAATTAACAAAAATAAATTCATGTTTTAAACCTTTTATCAGCCGGCCAAAAGGTGCTTCTATATTATAATAACGAAAAAATATTGAATTTTAAACAAAACAAATGGTTCTGACGTAATTGTCAAATTTCAAATATTAACATATCCAAAGATTTCAAAAGACGATGTGGTAAAAAATTATTTATGAAAATGAGATTTGTAAAATCTAGCGATTGGGTTTTAAATTCGATTTAAATTGAAGAGTTAATAGAGAAGGTAATTAAGTTTTCACTTTCTTAGAAATCTTTTGCCAATTTCAAGAAAGTAATTTCGAAAAGTTTGGAAAACAGTTTAAAGGAAAGCAAAACGTAATGTGTTAAAAATACATTTTAATACTTTTCAAAGGTTACTTATTATTATTAAATAATTTTTATTTTTAAAGAAAGAGAAAATTAATTGTGTATTTAAATACAAAAACATATTGGATAATGAAATGTACACTAGAAAAAAAAAACTTTAAAAAAGCATCTTCAAAAAATTGTAAATCAACAATAAACTCGTATTGTTGCGGGAGAAAATTTGCAAAACATTTTGGAATTAAAGTCCACATAGTTTAAAGATTATCACGCTGACACATATCACATTTTATGTGTGTGGTATGGCATCTTCAAATTATTCCAAAACTAAGGAACACCTGCGAATTCATACCGAAGAGAAACCTTTCTCTTGTGAGGTGTGTGACAAAACATTTACACAAGAAGCTAGTGTTACGTTACACATGCGAACACACACTAAAAAGAAACGTTTTCCATGTACAGTTTGTGATAAAGAATTTGCAACTAACAGTGCCTTAAAATCACACATACGGACACACACTGGGGAGAAACCTTTTTATTGTGAAGTGTGTGGTAAAACATTTACACAGAAACTTAATGCTATTGTACACATGCGGAGAATACACATTGGAGAGAAACCGTATTCATGTAAAGTTTGTGATAAAGCATTTGCAACTAAAGATAACTTAAACTCACACATGAGAATACACACTGGAGAAAAACCTTATTCTTGTGAAATGTGTGGCAAAGCATTTACACAAAAATCTCATGCTGCAATACACATGCGAACACACACTGGTGACAAACCTTATTCATGTGAAGTATGTGGTAAAGCATTTGCAAAAAACTTCAGTGTTATAATACACATGAGAACACACATTGGAGAGATAGATAAGAGAACACACACTAGAGATAAACCTTATTCTTGTGAAGTGTGTGGCAAAGCATTTACTAAACAATCTGAAGTAAAAGCACATATGCGAACACACACTGGAGAAAAACCTTATTCTTGTGAAGTGTGTGGCAAATCATTTACACAACAAAGTAATGCTTTAAGACACATGCGAACACACACAACTGAGAAACCTTATTCATGTACCGTATGTGGTAAATCATTTACACGGCATTTCAGTGTTACAATACACATGAGAACACACACTGGCGAGAAACCCTGTTCATGTGAAATATGTGGTAAAGCTTTTACAAAACAATCTGTAGTAAAATCGCACATGCTAACACATACTGGAGAGAAACCTTTTTCTTGTGAAGTGTGTGGAAAAACATTTACACATAAAAATAATGCTATCGTACACATGCGAAGAATACACACTGGAGAGAAACCTTATTCATGTAAAGTTTGTGATAAAGCATTTGCAACTAATGATGCTGTAAAATCACACATGCGAACACACAAAAAAGAAAGAACTTGAATACCAACTAGATACTATCCATGAATGTCTAAAGTCTTTCTGTACAACAAGTGTTGGTTAATGAATAATGTTAGCTCCAGTAATGGTGCCTTTTGCTTTTTTTTAGAATTTGACTAAGTTAAAGAAAAACAGAAAAAGATGAAAAGACGTTATTCTTATTAAATCTGCTGTACAACATATCCAACCAGTTTTCAGTTAAAAAGTTGTTAACAATGTAGAAATATTTTTTATTCTGGTGCAGTTTGTTTTTACATATTCAATGCATTGTAAATTTTAAAAAACAAATGACAGCACATTATAACATGTCCAGTATATTCTAAATAAAAAGAAAACATGAAAATACATTATTACATGTCCAACATATTGTAAATTTAAAAATCACATGAAAATACATTATTACATGTCCAACATAGTATAAATTTAAAAATCATATGAAAATGCATTATTACATTTTCAACGTATTGTAAATTTAAAAATCATATGAAAATACATTATTACATCTCCAACGTATTGTAAATTTAAAAATCATATGAAAATGCATTATTACGTATCCAACGTTTTATAAATAAAAAAAACACATGAAAACACATTATTGTATGACGTATTGTAAATTAAAAAAAAAACACACGAAAACACAATACATGTCCAACGTATCTGCAGTTAAATAGTTAACAACAAAATATATAAAATAAACAAAAAGGTCAGATTAAATTCATCAACTTCGTCACAACTTTATCAACTTCCAGCACGCGTTCCAACTCACCTCTGCCAACAGGCATTTTAGTTAAAATAAACTGACTCCATTTCATTTGCCTATGTGTGCAGTGGGTGGCATGATCTCGTGCAATTCCACAAGACTACACCTTATAAAACCACGGCCGTCATCTTTAATCTCGATCTATCGCTCCCCTCTCTCTCTCTCTCTCTTAGATCCCACCTGAAGTAAAATCGTATAGACACATAATGCACACACTCGTAAGAGCTTTCTTTTTTGCTTATTACATTCAACTCTACACCCCCCCTGGTCTCCAGATCACACATGTGGTATTGTGGTCGTTTGTTGCAAGCACTCCTGTGAAGGGGGATTTTCTTGACTACTTCATCTTCATTGCTCTAAGAAGGGCTGTCAAAACTACTTGCATCATCATTAGGGTTTGCAGTCATACCATAAAGCTAGACTTCTTCCTGACAGTCCTGGCCCGGTCTACCAGCTCATTAAGGGACAACGAAGCTATAAGTAAGTTGTATATATTGTGGGGATGCATATTAATGCAGCTTAACAGTAAAATAACACCATATCAGTAACTCCAAGCTGATTTAAAAATGACATGGTCTTTGAAAGAAAAACATTATACCATATGAGATCAACGTCACTGGCCTAATGAAAAAAATCTAAAATACCGATTCATAGAAGATCAAGTTGCAGCGAAATACAGATAACAGCAAGAAAATGAACAACGTATATTCTTAAATGAGTCCTTGGATATAACTTCAAATCAGAAAGAAATCAAGTGTTGACTGCAAAAGAATCCCATGATCTCTTAAAACAAACTGGAATATATTAAAAATAAAAGGAGAGAAACCTTATTCTTGTGACTTCTATGATAAGGCGTCGATACACTTTTTTTGCTGCTAAGACACATAGGCAATAAGATATACCAGAAAGGCCTGTTGTGTTCGATGACGACTATGATGGAATGCCACAATGAGACAAACAATTAATGTAATCATCTGTAAATCATAGCATTAAATATGTGTGAGGTGTCTGGGTGATAAATAAGTACAATTCACTTTATTCTTGTGATGATTGTGGAAAATCATATTCAAATCAGCAATAAAATTTATTGGACACAAAATTTGAAATTATTTTCCATATGTTTTATTTATTGCTTAATGACAATTTTTATGCAACACACAACGTGTTACAAGAACAGAAGCCTGTTCTTCTAAGTGAGTAAATACGAAATAGGATAGTCAAGGATTCGAACTTGCGAAGCTAGATTTGGAATTGAGAATTCCAATCATAAGCTAAGATAAACACAGAATGTTATTATAAATGGAATGTCCAGTAAATTGTTGATTATGTTAAAATATTTAATAAATACAAATTTTGGCTGGAAACTATTCACATTCTTAGAAAGAATGCATAATAAAATATGGGTTACAGGATTAGAAGCAGGTTAAATTCCTTTGTAAAACAACAAAAAAATGTGAAATTTCCTGGTTGTCAGAAATGGTTTCAAAAACGTGCAAATCGCGCATGTTGATAACACGTGAGTTATGGTCACGTTGACCAGACATACATGTGATTTCTCAATATAGGAAAGAGTTCGAAGTTAGAAGGAGTTAGATTAGTCAGTTAGGAGAAGCCAGAAAAGGTAGTCAAGGCACCCTCTAGGAAGCGAGAGGTGTTTAGAGATAGTCATGTAACAACTTTGAATCCTTGAAATATAAAATCATGTCCGACCTGTCGAAGTAAGAATAAATGATCATCATGTTTTTAATAACTGCCGTCTTTCTGTGTTCATCATTACAACGAGAAAGGTAACGTGTTTATATTATATATACAACTGTCAAAACGTAAATGTCAAACGCACTCTCGGTCTATCTATCAAGATATTCAAAAATCTCTTCTAGTTGAATTACAGGCTTGGTGCTCTTATAGTAACATGTACACTGTCTATTATATATATATATATATATATATATATATATATATATATATATATATATATATATATATATACAGAACTCTCTCTCTCTCTTTATATATACCCTGTTTATGTCTTCACTATGCTATCTCAACAACATGAACACTCCTAAGATTGTCTCTATCACTCTAAGACTCGTCTTACTAACATGAACAACAACAAATATACATACGTCATCTAAATAAGAACTACGAAACAATACTCTCATATGTGGCTCGTCAAAATAATACCAAGCATAACAAACGGAGTACATTGTTTTTATATTTATTCAATTTTTTTTTTTAACTTTTTATTCAGATTTTTATTTTCCAATAGTATAAGTGTTATTTTTATTGCTAAGCTAATTTTTCATTTGTTTCTCCATATAATCTTTCTCTTTTCTTCTGATGGGAAACATTACGCTTCAAAATATTATGTTCCATGGCGTTCTCTGTATATTTCAAATCTTTCCTTATTTATTTGATGCAAAAAAAATGATGTTACTATCACTATTTTTTCATATATATATATATATATATATATATATATATATATATATATATATATATATATATAACTACTTCATTTATTCACATAAATTTAATATACGAAAGTATAGATTTATGCGTAAACTTTAAGTATTTACTTCAAAAGTGCTCAATACGTAGGTAGAGCTAGTTAGTAATTTATAAAATATATATGGCGATTAAGCTACACTGAATATTCTGCGTTTCATCCAACTATAGGATTCGTCAGGGTTATATAGTTGGATGAAACGCAGAATATTCAGTGTAGCTTAATCGCCATATATATTTTATAAATTACTATATATATATATATATATATATATATATATGTGTGTGTGTGTGTGTGTTGGGAGGATTAATCGGAATCGGAAAAATCGGAAATCTTGGTGGAAAAAAATTCCGATTCCAAAATGGATTCTTTTAAAATTTTCTAAACTTCATTTTCCATTGCTTATACTAATGATAAATCTTTATTGTTTTTAAACTTTTAGTAAAACTAAACTTTGTAGATCGTAATAACATCTAAATAAGATGTAATTATTTTATTTGTGTAAAATAAAGAAAACAAAACTTGAAACTTTGCAGCAATTCACTGCGTAAACTCTACAAGAATGCAGTTTTTTTTACAAGGTATCAAAATAATTGCTTAAAATTGAAGAAATATTTTTTCAAGAAAAATAATATCAAGCATTATTGCTTATAAAATAAAAATACAATATAAAAAGTGTTGTTTTTTAATCTTTAAGTTATCTATTTTATGGATTTATGCTTTTGTGCAGTTTGGGCAATTATTGAAATAATATCGATTGAAAATAGTTCGTTGTCCAAGAGTCTTTTTAGAAAGTGGCTACCCCTCCCCCAAAATTATATATTGAAAACTATCTTTAAATGTCCAGGATTCTTTAAAACCAAATAAAATCGATTGTTTAAGTTATGAACACGCTTCGTACTATTGTTCTCATGTTGAGTGTTCCTATTTATTTGCCTTTCCTAGAGGGTAAAGTTAGACACAAGGTCATTATTCTTAATATGGGGAATATCCAGCTCCAAAAAAGGGGCATTCTATGTAGGACCTAAAGTTAAAATTGCCTCAGTCTAGAAGGATTTCTCCTTTATTGAACGAGGAGAAAATAAGTGAAGTGTAGCACTGTAGCACTAGAACAGATACTACAACAACGATAATTTCAGGAGAATACAGTATTTACATGTACCGTTTTACACGTAAGTGTTAAAAATTAAATAAAACAGATACTACGTTTCGATCGATGTAAACTCTAACTGAAATTCTTTGCAGACTCTTGTGTTCAACTGAAAAATTCCCGAGTTCGAGAACACAAAACAGAAGAATTAGTGTATTAATATTCTTTTTATTAAATTGGAGTGAGGGATAGGGGCCTTCTTAAAACAATATCTCGCGCAAGAACTATTCTAAAATTTATTTTCAATCGATATTTATTCAATAATTGCCCGTTTTTTCCAAGCTGGCAAAAATGGCCGTCTTTCTTTCTTCCCTTGCCTTTTTTTCCGTTGCCAATTTTCCTAAATCCAGGCACCGCCCAAACTGGGGGGGGGGCAGGTCAGTACTTTTTGACGGACCGTCTTTTTAAAAATCTACCAAAAATCAGATAATTATCCGATCAATACGAAATTTTCAGCGATTATTAAGAGAAGAATGTACTTTATAACAGTGTACTTATTTTTCATAAACGATATTTATATATATATATATATATTTTGCTTAGAACCCCCCTTGTTTTGAAGTGGGAACAAGTATGCTTAAAATAATCATCTGAAACTGAACACAACATATTGTGTTGTTGTAAGGGACAGAATTATAGATTTAAAAAAATTGTTTGCATACCTTATTTTGACGTCTGAATATCAGAACTTCGATTGTGCTTAATTATCCCGCTTTTGAGTTTTGAAGTGTGAAATTCGGTGAATATGTTAAGTAAAATAATTAATTTAAGTTAAGCAAAATAAAAAAAATTTGTTTAATATTTATACGAAAAAAGCCATTTTAAAATTTTTGATAAATAGATTAACAATTTTTTTTAGCGAGCCGACTAATGCGTGAACATTATTAAACAGGGCATGCTTTGAAGAATCGATAAAAAAAAAATTCGATAAATATTGTGCCCTTTGTGTTAAAAATAGCATCATTTTTTTCGATCCCGTTTGAAAACGTTTGCCGCCTTTCGACTACGGTGGACCAAACGCACTGAAATATTTTTTTTTTATTCTGCTTTTAATTAAATTGCCCCCCCCCCATTTTGAGGAACCTGGCCACCACACACATACACATTAAAAACCAAATTCATACAAATGGTCACCCATCTGGTACTGGCAAGCCTCAGCTTAATAATACATTGAAATTTTCGTCACTGAAAAATAAGGTTTTTTGGTCTGTTTGGTCTTCCATAGTTTGCTTTTTATCAAATGCAAACGTAAACAGTGTCGATCTAGACTCTAGATCGACGCGAAATAACTGGTTGCCTATATGAATAAGTGGGATTATTTGAAATCCAGGTACTTATATTATAATATTTTTGCATATTCTCTTAGAAAATCATCCTAAATCTTAGTTAGACAATAAATAAATAAATTAATTATTTCAAAAACCTTCTTTTTTTTTAATATTTATGTACGTTTTTTGTGCAAGACAAAGAATGTCAATTGTTAACTTGTTGGGAAAATTTAACATTTAAAATTTAATTAAAAATAGTAGAAAAGTTTTACATTATTCTGTTTTCTATATGATAAAATTCAGGGTTTTATCTTTCTGGAAAAAAAAAGTTACTCAGAAATAATGGGTTTTAATAAATGTAATTTCGTTTTAAAAAACAACAACAACAAAAACTTGATTTTGCGGCCATTTTTGTCGGTGCCTACCTAAATCCATAAATTTAACGTAAATTTCCGGGCCATTCTAATTGTTTTAAAGCAGTTAACTAAATTTTTT
Source organism: Euprymna scolopes (assembly GCF_053919585.1). Lineage (NCBI taxonomy): Eukaryota > Metazoa > Mollusca > Cephalopoda > Sepiida > Sepiolidae > Euprymna > Euprymna scolopes. The sequence continues at coordinate 60,857,926 of NC_136526.1, forward strand.
ACCGCTGACCCAAATCCCAATCAGCAAAATAATAATTTTTCGTATTATCACCCGGACTTAGGGTTAGTAGTAGGAAGGGGTCGTGTCTTTTATGAGTTTTGACAATGAAATATTTTATTCTACAGTTAGACCAGGAAAATCAGCATGACCAATATTAAAAACAAACAAAATTCGTTACCTGTTCTTAAAACACTGTCTGGTTTGAAAGAGGGGGAAATTTATATGCGAAACTGTTTTCAGATTGGTTACATTCGCAACAAAAACGTTATAATTACGATTAGCAAACAATGAAAACGAAAGAAAAAACGATAAAAAATTAAATAAAAACATTACCTATAAACACCCATAATTATAAATATAAATGCATGTTTTACAATTGTTTTAAAAAAATTTTCACAATTACCATAGATTACAGACTTAAGTTTCATTAACTGAAAAAATTTGGAAAACAAATTTAATGACTTTTAAGAAGGGATTCTTTTTCTCATTAGATAGTTCTACTTCATTGCACTCTGACTTACGGTCCATTCCATTTCTTTCCGACACGTAATTAGAACCTCTTGTTATTTGTCAATAAAGTTATTTTTGTTCAACATTTTTGTGTTAATATGATACTTAAGTCTATATAATCTATGATAATCATCAAGGGGGGGGGGGAATAGAAAAAAGGTGAAAAACGCAGATTTTTAGGGGGTGACCAATCTCGTATAGGTCCACCAAAAATCCACGTTTTCTGAGACTGACACTAACCCCCTCCAAAGAATTGATCATTTTTTTTTGTCTTTATATCTCGATAACTACTTGTCTCTGCAAAGTTTTAATGTGATTTTCGTATTCAGCATATTTGAAAAGTCGTCATTTAAAGAAAATTGTGGGGGGGGGGGTAATAAAAAAAGAGAACATTCAAATTCAAAACTCACTTTTAAAATTATTTTTAGAGGTGAGTGTTGAGTTTTATTTATTTATTTTTTCTTGCGAACAAGAAATATTATTTAATAACAAATAGTTAACATGGGGAGGGCATTGTGTTTTGTAACTGTTCTGTATTTTAACTTACAAATATCTTAAAAATTGAATTTAATCAAGTGGGGGGGAGGACTCTCAAACTACTACAAAATTTAAGTGATATTTCCTTATTCAGCATAGTCGAAAACCTTAACAAGTCGTCATTTAAAAGACAATTTTCCAGGTGGACGGACCGAATATATAAAAATGACCAATTTTGGTGTGGGGGAAGGGGCAGTCTCGGTCTCAGTATGAGAAAAGTGCATTTTGTTTCCGCTAGGTGGCAGTGTCGGATGTAGAGAAGTAGATTTGCTTATGGCGCGCACGCACGTAAAAAAGATAGCCGCCAAAGAATACAATGCATAATACAGCTTTTTATATCTCGAAACTACTTATTTCTGCAAAATTTTCAATGTTATTTTCGTATTCAGCATAGTCGAAAACCACGTAAGTCGTCATTTTAAAGAAAATTGTGGAGGTGGATCTAATGTAAAAAAATACCAAATTAATTTAGTTTAAACAATTCTTGTGTTATTACGAAACAAAAACGAAAACACGGTACATTATGGACTGCCAAACGATTTTGAAGATTGGACCGCATGTTTCCGTGACATTTGTGTTAACTATACGAACTATGAAAAAGCAGAAGCGACTTAATGATTTTTTAAGACCTTTGTTTATCTTCTTCAAACTGCAATTAATAATTAATCTTTGTTATAATTTTGTAAGGTTTTAAGATTAACACAGTTTAACGATTAATAATATTATAAACATTTGTATATTAAATATGAAATACGGTTTTACTGAATGTTCATTTGGTTGCCTACAGTGTTCCATATTTTGTTCGGTAAAAAGAGACAAACAAAATATGAGGGGGGGCTACAAAATGCTTAATATTTGTGCAATAATATTTTCAAATTGGTTTTAATCTGACGGTAAAATAGCTGACAAGAGTCATGTTTATATTAAAACTTAATATTTTTTTTTAAATCTATGTTGTAACGGAACATTGTGAAATAATGGAATTTTAATCGTTTTAATCTTTTAAAAATTAATTAATATTTACGAAGTTTCTTTTTCTTGGCAATTCAACTGATTATAGTATATATTAATTCGAAAAAACGCTATTAAAAAAAAACAATAATATTAAGTTTATATCAATTTTTTAATTGCAATTCAAGGGAAATTTTTGTTCAGGATGTGTATTTAAATTATTAAAAAATAAATATTTTTTACTTATTTAAACTCTTCTATTTCATAATAAATAGAAATTTCGATAGATTCAAATATATTGTGTTCGAATTGCGACAAAAATTAATATGTGATGAGGGGACGGGAACACGCACTAAAAATATATTTCCCCTCGTATATTTTACGAAAACTGCATTTTATATATACTTTCATTCAAAAATGGATAAGTATCGAAAATTTCACGAAAATCTGACCATTAGTTGATTTTTGCTAGATTTATAAAACACGAGTATATTTTCACGATCGGAATGTCTACTACATGGGAACGTTATTTTAAAGCGCCAATTATGTAAACACAATTTTCGTCTCGCAATTTCATTATTTTCGTTCGATGAAAAAGATTTCTTTAAATCATTACTGGTTTATTTTGCCCTTCTTCTTTTAAATGGTACAAAAGTTATATTGATAATATTAATTTATAATAAAGTTACATCGTTTTACATATGGGGGGGGTAATTCTGTGGTGACTTTTGGCAGTCCCTACGGTACATATGTAGTTTTGGTACCGCGCTGAAATAACGTTATTTCGAAAGGCATTCTTAACATGGGGAAGGGAGAGTGTTTTGTAACTATTCTGTGCTTCCATCTAACAATTTAATAACAAAAAAGGGTTAACGTACACAAGGGCTACCTCTCTAGCGAAATACGCATCGGCTCCAATGTTGCGCAGTTCGACTTAGGGAGCAATTATTATTTTTACAAAGAAAGAATTTTTGCGTGTGTGGACTAGTTTTATTTTTAATTTATTTATTGTGGCTTGAACTTTGTGCTTTGTGAATTATTTTGTTATGATTTTTTTCTGTATTTTTTTTGGTGGATTTTTTTGGGGGGTTGGAGATTATAGTTATAAGGCACCGCCAAAACTGGGGGGGCAGGTCAGTACTTTTTGACGGACCGTCTTTTTAAAAATCTACCAAAAATCAGGTAATTATCCGATCAATACGAAATTTTCAGCGATTATTAGGAGAAGAATGAACTTTATAACTATAAGAAAATCTTTCCTACCTTCAATGACCTCGGGTTTTGAGAGATGGCTGCGAAAGCGTCTTTCCCTTTGTGATTGTTTTTTATACTAATGGATAAATCATGTGACCCTAGACCTTCTATAAAATTGTATGGGTTGACTAGCTTGTATGTTATTTTTTACCCCCACTCCTGAGTCTACGCTGCGATTATTTTGTAAGTCTGTTATCTCCTCTCTGTCTTTTTCCTCTTCTTCCTCTTCACTGAGCCGGATTTTTTTCTACACAATTTTTCCCCCCTCCTACTGTTTTTACTGTTATTTATAACAGTTTTGTGAACTTTTTTAACCGTTTTTTAAACGGTTCGGCTATGGCCGCTTCTGCGAGCCAGACGCCTGTTATCGTCAATATGGAGACGGAGAACGGCGCAGCTGCAAACCCGTGGACCAAACCCCCGAAAGTCGACATTGACATAGACCAGTTCATAGAGAAGGCAAAACAATGCCTAGACAAAGTCACCAACACCGGACTTATAGTCGACATACCGAAACTCGAAGAGATCAACAAGAGATGCCTTACACCATTCGTCGTGGATAGAAAGTCCAAAAAAGTAATACGAGCCTCAGTCGACATCATCCTAAACCTACTAGCTAACGCAGGATTGAGACCCTTACGCGTCATCAAATGTAAGGGGTACAACACGTGGAGCGCTCTCTTCAACACCGCGCAGGAGTGCCTCACTATTTCCCAAAAGGGAATCATCACCCAACAACATATCCTCAGAACAGAGTACATGGGCAAGAGACGCACCACAGTCTCAGTTTTCCACGTCCCGCACCACATTGACGGCGAACAACTTGGTGCCTTCTTCTTAAAATTCGGGGAGATGGTCCACGTGGAAGTGGATGAGTTCCACGGAGTATGGAGCTTTGACATACTCCTCAATAAAGAGGATTTTATGAGTATACCATTCTTCTTAGAGGTTGGCGAAGAAAGACTACCGATAATAGTGGCCGGCAGACGTCCCACATGTTGGAACTGCGGGGAAATCGGACACCTAACATCCGAGTGTCCACTTAAAAAAAACCCACCAAACCAAAAGAAAACTACAGGCCAGCACTTAGGAACCAGCATGCCAAGTATTCCCAAACAGCCAGCTGATGAAGCGACCAACGACATCCTGAAAGGAGAACCCTGGCAGATCGCTCCCGGCAAAAAAACCCCTGGACGCATCTCCCTCGACCAGATGAGGGAGGAAGCCATGCTGCAGAAAGACCCTGGTAGGGAAAAGTACCTCGAAATCATAAACTTAAAAAAAAAACTGGACCTTCAAAAAAAACAAATACCTCAATCCCCATGTAAATCACCTTCACCCAAAAACTTGAAGCTAATCACTAGTTCCCCCTCTACATCCAAAACTCCTTCCCCTTTTTAAAATGCCTCCTCCAGTCACATCTCCCGTCCCTCCAAAAACACCCAAACTAATACCACTAAGCCCCATTAAGAAAAACAAATCCTCCATTCCTGTCCTAGCTACCTCTAAGTCCCCTCACAATACCCCTCCCACTTCACCTGATAAAACCTCGACTAACCCTATTAACATGGACACCACCCCCGCAATTGATATAAAGAAAAAAACCCTCTACCTCCCTGGAAAAGATATCTGTATATTAAATGCTGCTGCATTGAACAACAACAAAAATTTTAAAGGTGCTGACCTCAGCAAGTTAATCGATTTCAGGGAGATAGGGGGAAAGCTAATAGACACCCCCACCAATTTCCCCAATGCAAAACGGATTTTGACCGTTATTAGGAAGAAAGAAGAAGCCAAGGACCTATGGCAAATGCTGGAGGAGGCAAACAAGACCTTCAATCTTTCCCCTCCCATAGTAATATTCAAAGACTCTGACATAAAAAGCCTAAAAAAATGTTGTGTTGGGAGGGTCCCGGTAAAAATTCACCCCTCCCTGTATAGGATAGCAAAATTAACCTATCCTTTGCATGTCGGTGGTATCTCTCGTGACAGCCTCATCGATACTACGATGGGTACTTATTCCCTCACGAGAGCCGTCGGCATGCTCACGACCGCGATGTTCGTTCCTAGTTCCCAACCCTAAGGCACCACCATGGATCTCAAGCTTGCTAGTTTAAATGTCCGAGGGCTAAGGGCCGACTCGCGCAAATGGCGCTTGAGTTTGGACCTGCAGCACCTCGGAGTGGATATCTGTTGTGTGCAGGAAACCCACCTTATTCCTGGTGACCATTTGGGTGCACTGTCTAAGACCTTTGAGGCTTACTCAGCGCACTATAATTCTCGCTCGAGAGGGGTTTCCTGGCTAGTTAAAAGGTCTCTAGATGCGTCGTGTGACCCGTGTTACTTGGATCCGGAGAGAAGACTATGTGTTTTGGATGCTACCATAAAGGGTAGGGCATTATGTCTTATTGGGGTTTATGCGCCCAATAGCCATTCTGAGCTGGCTGGTTTTTTTCGGCGGATCGAGCAGTTCATAGATGTTTCCAGAACGGTTATCTTAGCGGGAGACTGGAACGCCGTCCTGGATCCCGAGTTAGATCGATTTGGGTTAACATCTAGGGGAACTAACAGAGATCGGGATGCTGTTTTATTTCGTGAATTTGTGGATAAGTTTGATCTTATCGACAAATTCCGAAATGAAAAGCCCCGTGACTTAGTGTGGACTTGGACAGGTAGAGGCGGCTCCGATTCGATACAGCTCTCGAGCTATATCGACCGGTTCTTAGTTAGGCGAGTCGACGTAGGAGTATTGAATTGTCCAAGTTTCCACAATATAGTTTACTCGGATCACAGACTTGTTCATGTACGGGTAAACTTAGATAGACCTAAGCCTAGATTAGCCGGTTACTGGAAGCTCAACACGTCATTGTTCGATGTGAAGGGCTTCCGTGACGGGCTATTACTAACCCTACAGCGGGAATTGACGGGGGCAATTATTGGGAATAGGTGGTGGGTAAAAGTTAAGGAAGCCATTAGGTCCTTTGCTGCTGACTTTAGCAAAAGACTCAAACTAGATTCTAGGGCAGCTAAAGTGACACTAGAGTCTAGACTTGATCGGGCGGTGGAAGAGGGGGATAGTGCTAGCGTTAATATAATTAGGGCTCGGCTTGCCTCCCTTGCTGAAAAGGAGCACCAAGCCTTAGCGATTAGGGCTAGGTTAAAAAGAATGCCCCAGGAAGCAACAAACATGGCCGCTGAACTGCGTGCAGAGGAGCTTAGGCAAGCGGCTGATAGGCACATCGCTCGTGTCACATTGCCGGATGGGCGTACCGCGACCACAAACCAGGGTGTGCTGGAGGCGTTTAGATCCCATTTCCAGGAGCTTTTTTCCATGGAACCCGGTCTGTCATTAGAACAGTTTGACACCTATTTGGCTGACTTTTCTCGTCTTTCGACGACCGAAGCGGCTAGGTGCGAAGGTGGCATAACGGAGGATGAAGTCATTGAAGCCTTAAAGCGGGTCGGCCTTAATAAGTCACCGGGGATCGATGGTCTTCCCTACGAAGTGTATTTGAGGTTGTCGCACATCTTCGTCCCCGTACTGACGGTTTTGTTTAACTCATGGTTTAGGAACGGCTCAATCCCCAAGTACTTTACCATGGGTGTGATAAAGCTTGTTCGTAAAAGCAAAGATGGAGGGGATGGGTTAGGTAATTTCAGGCCCTTAACGATGCTTAACGCTGAGTTAAAGATTTTGGCCAAGATTCTCGCAAATCGTCTGCAGCTTGTCCTGGCTCGTCTTATTAGCCCCGAGCAAACGTGTGCCGTGAAGGGCAGGACAATCCAGGATAACTTGCACTCGATACGCCTGATGATAGAAAAAGTCGACACTGAGGCCACGCTGATCAATTTAGATCAGTCCAAAGCCTTCGATAGGGTTGACCATCGGTACTTGGGGGCTGTTTTATCGGCGGCCGGTTTTGGCCCGCAATTTCGCTCTTGGGTTCATCTTCTCTATGCTAACCCCGCGGTGATGGTAGAAGTAAATGGGAAGAGGTCGAGACCCTTCAGTTTGTCACGTTCCATTCGTCAAGGGTGCCCGTTATCACCCATGCTATATGTGCTTGCGATCGAGCCATTTTTGCGCAGGCTAAGGGTGAATCCGGTCCTACGCAGAATCACTTTGCCAGGTGTGGATGCCCAGGCGAAGTACTCCGCCTATGCCGACGACGTAACTGTGCTTGTAACGAGCAGTGCTGAGATTAGTGTCGTTGGTGTAGAAATCAGATTGTATGAAACGGTAACAGGGGCCAAAATTAACTGCGACAAGTCTTCGGGTTTGCGCATTGGTGCCTGGAGGGGTATGCCCCTTCAGGGGCCCTTTAGTTGGAGCGATGGGCCTTGCAAGATACTCGGCGTCTGGTTTGGTCCTGACCTCCAGCTGGAGAAAAATTGGTCGGAGGTTCTGAAAGCGGTACGGTCTGCAGCTTCACGGTGGATCAGTAGAAACCTTTCATTAAAGGGGTGAGCGGAGGTGTGTAATACCCACATCTATCCAATCGCTATTTATCGTCTATCAGTGCTTCCAATCTCGTCAGACACACTGCTATATTTGCAGAGGGCTCTTTTCAACTTCTTATGGCTTGGAAGGGCCCCTAAGGTCTGTCGCGATGTCTGCTACCTACATCCTTCTGAAGGCAGTCTAGGTATGCCAAACGTGGAGATTCGGCTATACACGCTACGGCTCTACTACTTAGATCGAATGTGCACACAAGATAGGGAAAACGGTGGCCTCTGGATGGAGGACACTAAGAAAGCCTTCCCGGCTTTGAGAGGGGTGCACTACTCCGAGGGGGAGGCACACAGGTTGCCCCGAGGTGAATGCCCCTTCTATCGCGAGTGCCGGCACGCACTGAAGTCCCTCTTAAGAGTGAAGGAAAGCCTCTCTAACACTCTGCTGTTGTCCCGAAAGGCATTATATCGGGTTTTAGTGAGGGGATCCATAACGGATGTCATCGGTGGGAGGCTCCCTTTGACGAAGGAGCAGCTCCGCTCAATCTGGCCTTGGGCGCCTGGGTCAGGATGCCTCACTAACGACGAGGCTTCCTTGACCTGGCTGGTAATTCGGGATGCTCTCTGGGTTGGTAAGAGACTCCACTCAGCTGCCTTGGTGGACTCGCCTATTTGTAAACGGTGCGGCGATGAGGACGAGACTTTATGTCACGCCTTCGTTTATTGTCGCATCGTGACGCCGCTGATTGAGTTTGTTACAGGTCTCATGGTCCGCATACTAAACGCATCCTCATTAACTTTGGTTCCTATTAATGTCTGTAGCAATTGGGCTCCGACAACGGATAGGCTCAGAAAAAATTTGTGTTTGACCTTGCTAGCTGTGATGAGAGGTGTTATCTGGAACACACGTATGAAAGTGGTCTATGGATCTGAGGACTTTGCTCCCCTCGACCTTATACGACTCTTCCGTCATTATTTGAAGGATCGTATCAAGGCCGAGAGAGTTAGACTCTCTCCGTCAGACTTTGTTGAAAGGTGGGTGTCAGTTGTGCGTGTGTGTCGGGTGAGAGAAGCAAGTCTTGACTGGTTCTTGGATGTTCCTTAGGAAAAAGAATTTTGGGTGACAGGAACGAACGTCAGCCCTGACTCGTTTTTAGTCCAGAGTAGGTCACGATATAGGCAAGAGTAGGACCATTATTTAGGCTTCTTTGTTCATAACCTAGCTAGTGTGTGATAGCGATCATTAGGCCCCTTTTAAGTTTGTCCCTGTTTTTTTTTTGTTTTTGTTTTTTTTTAACCCCACTCCCCTCCCCAATTAGGTGACAGGTCGCTTGATTCGCCAGAGATGCGGGTTCCCTTTCGAAGTTTTCGTAAGAGGTGTTTTAAATAAAGCGTTCGGACCCGCATCACCCTTTCGACTGGCGAATCGGTGTATCTGCCATAGTTTAACAACGGGGGGGGGGTCTTTTGTTACTAACATTGTAAATATTTCATTTATATGTTGTATATAAAATTTTTATCTTCCCAAACCCCCCTTTCTTAAGGGTTTTAATTAGGTTATCATGGTATGATGTTCTTATGGTGATTGATGAAGGATGTATACGCTGATGGATGTATAGTATGAATGCGGTATTATGGTGTAAGTAGAGTGAAAGTAGGAACTAGTTAGGTTAGATTAGTTAGCACTAGTCAGAGAAGACCGTCCTTTCCCCTCCCCCATCTTCGGCCTTGTGCCAAATTTTTCTGAATTTTTATTTGTAAATTTTCTGAAAATAAATACCTATTTTTTACCCCCATCTTTACAATCGGTTCACACCGTATCTGAAGTTGTTCCTTTTCTTCTTTTTCCTTTTCTTTTTTTCTTCTCTTATTTACAATTGGGACACCGTCTTGGTAGTTCCTTTGTTTTTTCTTTTCTCAATCAATTATTGTATTGATAAAGAATTATTACGGGACCACAAGGACTAATACCTGTGGTCGCAACCGACGGCATCTGTTCAAGAGGTAAGACGTTCTTTTCCTCTTTCTCTCTCAGCCATTTGTCATTGATGTGTTAGGATAAATTTCTTAGCCTCAGACCTTGGTCTTGATTATACCTTTTTTATAGCATCCTATTAAGAAGTCGCTATATAGAAGTGTACTTATTTTTCATAAACGATATTTATATATATATATTTTTTTTTTTGCTTACAACCCCCCCTTGTTTTGAAGTGGGAACAAATATGCTTAAAATAATCATCTGAAACCGAACAAAACATTTTGTGTTGTTGTAATGGATAGAATTATAGATTAAAAAAAAAAAAAATTGTTTGCATACCTTATTTTGACGTCTGAATATCAGAACTTCGATTGTGCTTAATTATCCCGCTTTTGAGTTTTGAAGTGTGAAATTCGGTGAATATGTTAAGTAAAATAATTAATTTAAGTTAAGCAAAACAAAAAAAATTTTTTTTAAATATTTATACGAAAAAAGCCATTTAAAAAGTTTTGATAAATTAACAATTTTTTTTTAGCGAGCCGAATAATGCATGACCATTATTAAACAGGGCATGCTTTGAATAATCGATACAAAAAAAAAATTCGATAAATATTGTGCCCTTTGTGTTAAAAATAGCATCATTTTTTTCGATCCCGTTTGAAAACGTTTGCCGCCTTTCGACTACGGTGGACCAAACGCGCTGAAATAATTTTTTTTGTTCTGCTTTAAATTCCCCCCCCCCATTTTGGGGAGCCTGGCCCCCACACACATACACATTAAAAACCAAACTCATACAAATGGTCAGCCATCTGGTACTGGCCAGCCTCAGCTTAATAATACATTGAAATTTTCATCACTGAAAAATAAGTTTTTTTGGCCTGTTTGGTCTTCCATAGTTTTCTTCTTATAAAACGCAAACGTAAACAGAGTCGATCTAGACTCTACATTGACGCGAAATATCTAGTTACCTATATGAATAAGTGGAATTATTTGAAATTCAGGTACTTATATTATAATATTTTTGCATATTCTCTTATAAAATCATCCTAAATCTTAGTTAGACAATAAATAAATAAATTAATTATTTCAAAAACCTTTTTTTTTTTAATATTTAAGTACGTTTTTTGTGCAAGACAAAAAATGTCAATTGTTAACTTGTTGGGAAAATTTAACATTTAAAATTTAATTAAAAATAGTAGAAAAAGTTTTACATTATTCTGTTTTCTATATGATAAAATTCAGGGTTTTATCTTTCTGGAAAAAAAAAGTTACTCAGAAATAATGGATTTTAATAAATGTAATTTAGTTTTAAAAAACAACAACAACTTGATTTTGCGGCCATTTTTGGCGGTGCCTAAGTTATAGGTAATTATAAAAAGGAAAATTGGTGCAAGTCCAAATTAGCAGTTGTGGCGACAAACGAAAATAAACAAAATGTTTTATCGTGTACCTACCTCTCATGGAATGTCGTAGATCGAAACGCAGTGAAATGTTATTTGGTGCTAGTGCACTTATTGATCCGCACTATTTTTAAATAGTATTTTCAAGTTTAATTAAAGTTTTACAATACATGTTTTTATAAAATTGTTAGGTGAAAGTACAAAATAGGTACACAACACCCTGCCCCTATGTTTAGAATGACTTTCTAAATAATAACGTCATTATTTTAGCACGGCTCAATAAGTGCATGGGTACCTTTTAGTTTCTTGAATAAAATAAAAACTACTCGACGAGAACACGACTGCTTTTGTTTTAATAATTATTTCTTATTCAAAAATAAAAATAAAATTTCAATTGTTCAAAACATGTTTTTCCCCCGAAGTTTACTGGGGATTTTTTTTATTGTCATACACATGCCTTAAAAATGTTTCAAAATTATCTAATATTTTTTTCAATTTTCATGTTATAAGCCTCTCTGTACATGGCCTCATCCACATGAGACCATTTCATTTCTCCTGATCTCGATATGTATTTCAAAATCATATAATAATAAAATAATTCGAAAAGTTCAAGCCAAAAAAAAAGAAAATATCCATAAAAAAAACAAAACAACCCAAACAAGCCAAAATAAAAAGCCATAATAAATAAATAAAGAAAAAGATAGGCGCTTCCTAAGTTGCACTGCGTACAATATCGGAGCACTCACGCCCGCCAAAAAAAAAAAAAAAAAAAAAAAAAAAAGATATTGTGAAACTTGAATTCAACCAGAATTTTTTTTTTTTTTTTAAATAGATATAAAATACATGAGCACCAAAAACACTTCTTATATTATTTGATAATTTAAGATTTTTTTTTGTTAAAAAGTCATTTGGGGGACACTTCTGCAGTATAACTTCAATTTCTTTTTGGTATAATAATGCGGTAAATAAGTAACAAACAAGTTTGTTATTTTTCGGAACAGGAAAAAAGTCAGAACATTTATTGTATAAAAATGTATCAAAATATAATTGTAAAACATTTATTTAAAAGTTTGCGTAAGAAAATATAATTTTAATAAAACAATTTCGTAAGGAAAGCAACATAGGATTTTTATAAAATAAAAAAAGTTTCTTTTTTTTTTTTTTTTTTCAAACAAATAAATAATTTAAGTGAAACATTTTTTAAAATTAAAGTAACTTTGAAGGGTCAACAACAAATTAATAATTTAAATGTTTTTTTTTTATCGAGAAGCACCACCTGGCGACAGTTTAGTGAAACGCAACAAAGAAAAGATGGCCACTGACTGCATACTGCACAAGTGCACAAGCACAAGTGCCTTTTGTTGTTTCGTGAACACAAAAACTGTTAAACCTAAATTAATTTTTTTTTAATGAAATATTTGTTTTATTATTTGATAATACAAGAAATGTTTTCTTTTTCTTGTTTCGTAATAACACGAATAGTGTGTTTTTTACATATCAAGGCCCAGGGGCCACTCGAGGATAAGGGTTAAAGAGTGTACAGTAGTCAATTGGACAACATAGTAATTGTCAGTAATAGAAATTCAGTAAATTTGTTAACTGAAGGGGAAGTGCTTATCAAGAACTTGATTACATTGGACTTAAGGACAACCTTATTATAGTCTGCTAGAAAGCAGGAAAACGGAAGACAATTTCACGGGCGTGCAGTTGGAATCTACGTTTAGGTTTAGACACAGATAAAGAAGGGGGAGGAATTATTGATAGTTTTTTTCAGTTTGACGAGTGATTCTTGTGAAAGTTTTACGAGGGGGAACCATAAATTGAGCACTTGCCATGAAAATAACGATAAAGCAAAGACAAACTCGTTGCATCTCTCTGTGAGAAAGGGGTTGTAGGGAAAAATGGACATCTCCTCTGAGGCTACACAGTCTATTTTGAACTCTATCAAGGCAGGATAAGCCCTTGCTAGCAGCTCCTGCTCAGATGTGGCAACAGTACTTCATCCTTGGACGAACTTGGCTCTTATATAGATAGAGAATTGCATCAGCAGTGAGATATCTACTGAATAAACCTATGGTTTCGTTTTTCATGTCTTCCGTTCCGTTTCATTACATAATCAACCATATCCACTTCCGGTAGCTTGATTTTTTCCCCGAGCAATGATCTTGGACATTACCTAAAAATATACAAATTTATATTCTTTTGGAAGGGGGGGGCTTGTTTTTAAACTATACCTACCTCAGTATTTTCTTTAATTTCCTATTTTTAAGCGATTATCCAGACTCCTAAGACGTGATCCTCTCATGTTGGACATTTTTTGTTCAAAAGTTACACTCGACATTATTATTTTTTTTTTTTTAACTAAATAAACTTTTAAAAAAAGTTGAACCACTAAAAACTTCGAAATCTAGGTAGAAGCCGAACACTTAGAAAAATCAATTTTATCTTTTTAAAACAACAGTAAACAAGTAAAAATATTTTTTTTTAAATATATATATTATGGGTGTGTATTCTCTTTTAAAACAATATCTCCTACAATAACGGCCATAACATATGTTTTCAATCGATATTTATTCAATAATGGAAAGGAAACACTAGATAATTGGATAGTCCTTAATCCGCGGAGTTTCAAAGAAATACTTTCCTTCTCATCAGAGGGTAGGAATTAGCAAAATACGGGATCGGATTTTGCATGCAAAAGTATTTGATGAAACAACAAGTAAGTCAAAGATCTTACTTGATAACAAAAAAAGTGAAGCAGAGGGAATATGTTTAAGAAAAAGGTGATTACAAATGAATGGATAATATATATAATATATAATAATAATGCCTTTGGATAATTATGGACCATCTTCTTCCAATTACGGGATTTCCTTGGATTTTACTTGTGCAAATGGAAATTCAATTATCTTCTTGAAGTTATATATTTGGATTTTACCGTCATTGGATTATTTATCTTCCACCAGAATATCCATTCATGTGTAATCACCTTTTTCTTAACCATATTCCCTCTGCGTCACTTTGTTTTATTATCAAGTAAGATCTCTGACTTACTTGTTGTTTCATCAAATACTTTTGCATGCAAAATCCGATCCCGCATTTTGCTAATTCCTACCCTCTGATTAGAAGGAATGTATTTTTTCGAAACTCCATGGATTAAGGACTATCCACTTATCTAGTGTTTTTGTTTTTTCAGATTAAATATGTTTTTAACTCATTTCAAAGTGTTTTTAACATGTTTTATTAACTGTTTGCTCGTGTTTTTTAACATGTTTTATTAACTGTTTGCTCGTATATACATACGAGCAAACAGTTAATAAAACATGTTAAAAAAACACTTTGAAATGAGTTAAAAACATATTTACTCTGAAAAGGAAACACTAGATAAGTGGATAGTCCTTAATCTACAGAGTTTCGAAGAAATACTTTCCTTCTCATCAGAGGGTAGGAATTAGCAAAATGCGAGATAAGATTTTGCATGCAAAAGTATTTGATGAGATATATATATATATATATATATATATATATATATATATATATATATATATATATATATATTGTTGTTGTTGTTTTTTGTACATATAATTTTAGTTTGCACAAACTTTTAGAAAAGGAAGAGTTAAGCGACATCTCTCCGCGGTTCTTGAAACTAAAATACAAACATTCGCCTCATGTAACTGTCATGTATACGTGCAAAATAATTATTTAAAGTTTCCGCGGACTTGCTTATCTATAAAATTTAAATGCAATATTCATTTTCAGCATATCCCAAAACCGATAAGATCGTCATTTTAAAGGAAAATGTTAAGCTGGAACTCAGGTAAAAATTTTCAAATAAATAAATAGAAAAAAGAATTATTGGCTTTCGGGTCAAGATCAAAGTGTAGTATCTGTTAGGAAGCTGTATTTCACTTTATTATTCTCGGTTAGTGGAGGAGAAATCCTTCATAACGGTGACAATTATTTTTGTTTTATCCAGAATGCACTTTTTTGGGGAGTTAGATTTTTGTTTCTATCCAGAGTGCACCTTTTCGGGGAGCTGGATTTCCCCAACATTAAAAACTGACATTGTCTTTAACTTTGCCCACGTGGGGGAGACAAACAAATAAATAAATAAAAGTGCAATCAATATATTAACTATCGTCATCTATTTCCTATGGCGTGGTAATGGCTCGAGTAAGTTAGTTGCGTAATCGCCAATAATTTTTAACAATGAAAGACAATTTGGTACTAGTGCAGTTGCAGTGGGCAGTGCACTCACTGCACTTATTGATCCGTGCTGAAATAATAACGTTATTATTTAAAAAGCCATTCTTAACATCGGGAAGGGAGGGTGTTTTGTAACTATTCTATATTTTAACCTTACAACTGAATAAAAAACATATCATAAAACTTTAATTAAACTTGGAAATACGATTTAAAAATTAGTGCGGATCAGTAAGTGCACTAGCACTGAATATCTTGTAATTTAACACACCGCAAAAAAAAATGTAAAAAAAAATCACAATAAAATGAAACACACACACACACACACACACACACACACACACACACACACACACACACACAAACAAATGAAATTTAAATTTAATTTAACACGACGAAAACAAAGAAAATGAAATCACAATAAAATTTTGTAAAAATATTTTAATTTTCTGCGAACTTGCTTTTCCGGTCGCCATCTTAAAATGTTGACTTCCACCTGTCAAACTCGTCTCGTTTAAATTAACTCATGTTATAATCGTTTCTTTGTTAAAAACAGATTGCCAAACAAAAAGTAAGTATTTATTAATTTAATTGCTTTTGAAGCTCTTTTTTATTACATTATGATTCCCTTTGTTTTACTACAGGGGCGCGTCGAAACCATTATGATTGCCTTTGTTTTAATAGAGAAATGAGTCAACATTCCATGATTGCATAGAAACAAAGAATGGTACTATAGAAATCACTCTAATCGCATTTTTAATTGTTTACTTTGTTTTTAAATTTTCGGTAAAAGTGCACTGGGTGACCACCCGAAGATTTACCCTTAAGAAGTTTTTTTTTTTTAATATATATTCAACTGTTTACAGGTGTATTCGGATCTACTGCAAACAAATTCCGGGTGTGTATTACTGTATTCGAAAAAGTTGTCAAAAAATAAATATATAACAAATAAATGTTATCAAAGGCAAGATAAATTACTTTTCTGCCAAACTGGATATTTTTTTTTGTGTTTTTATTCAATGTAACATATTTATTCAGCTCGAAAAACATACAGTGTTTACCGATGTATTCGAAAATTCAAGATGGCGTCTCACACCCTCTTTAACACCATAAGTATGGAAAAAGGTGTTATAAATAAAAAACTATACAAAATACTATTAAAAACCCGCCGAATGTATGTCAACCTATGTCACGGTAACATATATTGAGCGAGTTTTTAACAGTATTTTATCCGGTTTTTTATTTATAACATCTTTTCCCACACTTACCGTGTTAAAGAGAGAATCAGACGCCATCTTGAATTTTCCAATACATCGGTAAACACTGTATGTTTTTCGAGCTGAATAAACATGTTACATTGAATAAAAACACGAAAAATATATCCAGTTTGGTAGAAAAGTAACTTATCTTGCTTTTGATAACATTTATTTGTTATATATTTGTTTTTTGACAACTTTTTCGAATCTGTGTACAGTAATACAAACCCTTTTTTTTAAAACAAGCGAAAAAGAAAAATATTTTTTTTTTCGTAACATGGGTGAGGTTGGGGGTGTCTATTCCGACGGCCGTTCTTAACATGGGGAGGTTGGGGTGTCTATTCTGACAGCCGTTTTTAACATGGGGAGGTTGGGGTGTCTATTCCGACCGCCGTTCTTAACATGGGGAGGTTGGGGGTGTTTGTTACGACAGTCGTTCTTAACATCGAGAGGTTGAAGGTGTTTCTTTCGACAGCCGATCTTAACATGGGGAGGTTGGGGGTGTCTGTTCCGACCGCCGTTCTTAAACTCTAATGCTATCTATAATAGCTTTTGTGCAATGGCCGCCATCTTTTTTTTTTTTTAACAAGGAAAAAAGTGTTATAGTATTATCTTTTTTTTTTCTAAACAAGCGAAAAAGAAAATGATTTTTTTTTTTCGTAACATGGGTGAGGTTGGGGGTGTCTATTCCGACAGCCGATCTTAACATGGGGAGGTTGAGGTGTCTGTTCTGACCGCCATTCTTAACATGGGGAGGTTGGGGGTGTTTGTTACGACAGTCGTTCTTAACATCGGGAGGTTGGAGGTGTTTCTTTCGACAGCCGATCTTAACATGGGGAGGTTGGGGGTGTCTGTTCCGACCGTCGTTCTTAACATGGGGAGATTGGGGATGTCTGTTCCGACTGCCGTTCTTAACATGGGGAGGTCAGGGGTGTCTCTTTCGACCGCCGTTCTTAACATGGGGAGGTTGGGGGTGTCTATTCCAACCACCATTCTTAACATGGGGAGGTTGGGGGTGTCTATTCCGACCGCCGTTCTTAACATGGGGAGGTTGAGGCTGTCTATTCCGACAGCCGTTCTTTACATGGGGAGGTTGGGGGTGTCTATTCCGACCGCCATTCTTAATATGGGGAGGTTGGGGTGTCTTCTGACAGCCGTTCTTCACAAGGGGAAGTTGGGGGTGTCTTCTATTTTAAGTACTAAAAACGCATTTATTTATTCTAGTTTTAATGAAGATAAAACATCGTAGATGTTAGCAATTGATTTTTTAAATATTTCTCATATATTTTACAAAAGACACTAAAGTCCTGTAAATACGGAGGACATGGTTCTACAATTCATTGTTAAGATCCACTCAAAACAAAAACGTCTTTTTCCGTCTCTTCTTATATACTCTTTTTATTGTTACATTTTCACCCCAAACAAGGCACATTGCCACTTTGTTGTAGGGGGTTACTATCAGGGACATAGGCATCAGGGGTACTGTGTAGAGAGTTGGGCAGGAAGATGTCGAGGGACAGATAAATCACTGGTACTTTCTGTACAATTGATAGATAACTTCTGGATACTATTCTATCACATTAATCAATAACTCTTTTCCCGCTACTTGTGCAATTTTCTATGCATTTGTGTTGACAAGTTTCATTTTTACCACAGACGGTGCAACTTTGATAAAGGTTGCGTTAATGATGGAGGACTGTCTCTGTGTGTATATCACCCTGTGTTGCTGCCTCCTTCCTCTGTGGTATCAATTTCCATTTCTTATTCATTAGACTCGCCAGTCAACCTGACATACACATATGTTTTAGATTTAAATGTATTGGTTTAAAAATAAAATACAACAAATATATGGAAAGAACAAAAGTTCTTGACACCTTAAAACCAACCCTTAATAGCCAGCATTCCACTGGTTGTGGCCTATGTGCACTTGATGAACTGCTGTATTCAGGGAAACTATGCATGGGTAATGGATGAATCTCATGATCTGCAATGCCATGTTACTCAGTCTTTGTTGATAGAAACGTGTACTGATAAGCATTTCCAGAAGAGACAATTCATTGTTTCTGTCGCAAATGTTGTGGCTCAAGCTGAGGAATATGAATTGAACATGGCATTGAATAGATGGAGAGATGTCTAGCATCACTTGCAAAACAAACCCTTGTTAAACTGTTTCTGATATTGTGACTTTATTCCCTTGCCATCACATTATCCTCTACGTAATTCACTTTTTTACTCTTATTCACTCCAACGACAGCAAGACTGTAGCAAGTTTAGCAGCAAGATATTATGTCGTATATTTCTGTTTGCTTCCCATCAGTTTGGCAAATAACAATCAAGGTCCTGAATAGAAGTGTGTGCTCTATCCCAACCATCATCAATGGACCTGATGTACTCTCATCACAAATAAAAAGTCAAACTCTTTACCAAATACTTTGCAGATAATTTTACCCTTTGTGATTAGAGCCGTCACCCCCCTCCCCATATTTCCTCCTGTGTTTTAAAATATGCTATGTGATATACAAATATCTGTGCATGATGTTGCCGAGCTAATCAAACACCTTGATTCTAATAAAGCAACTGATTCTGATGGCATACAAGTTATAATGATTAAAAAGCTTCAACTTGTACTAGTTTCCATACTTACAAAGCTTTCCAACACCATGGAAAACCTCATCAGTATGTCCTGTATTTAAAAATTCAGGTGATCGGTCATCTCCCTCTGAATACAGACCAATCAGTCCCTGTGTATCATAAGTTGCTGGAATTTATGTTAAATAGGGAAGTAGTCAACCACCTCAGCAAAAATAATCTCCTCAGTGACATGCAATATTGTTTTAATTCTGCTTGATGAACAGAAGAGATGATTACCGTTGTATATCATAGGATTAGCAAATCTCCTGAGGCAAGCTTCCTTTCTAGGGCAATTGCTCCTGACATATCAAAGGCTTTTGTAAGGGTATAGCATAAATGTTTACTCAGCAAAATCTCCAACTATGCTATAGCTGGAAATGTCTTCTCAATTATTAAATCACTTCTCAATTCCTGTTGTATGTTGCTGTTATGCTGACAATTCGAAGGAAAAACTTACACGTCACATGTTATCAGTCATAACAGTCAGTGAATGAGAAGCTTTCTTATAATTGTTTAAGGAAAGAAGCTTAGTCTTAGCAGCAATAAATGTTACAATCTATTTATGTCTCATTCCACTATAGACTGATAGTAATTTTCTAAGGTTTTTTAAATTCATTACTTACAAAGATGCAGCGGGCAGCACAACACATAGCTTCACTATATATCACACCCTATCACAAATGGTTACATTTCCAACCCGTTTCCCTGACCAGCAAGAACAACACGCATCACTTCTAGATCTGTTTCTGACCACAGTTCCCGAGGATTGTATAACAAATGCTGACAGCCCACTCGGGAACACTGATCATGCAGTGATAATGGTCGAAAGTGCCCTAAACTCTAGACCCAAAATTGAAGAGCCAGTGCTCAAAACAACGAGATATTATAAAAACGCTGACTGGGAAACCATCAGAGATCTTATCAGAGATGCCCCATGAGGAAATATTTTTTCTCTTCCTGCTGAACAGTGCGCAAATGAGACCACTGAATGGTTCAAAACGGCAATTGAAGCACATGTTCCCATGCGGAAATTTTATAGCAAGTCCCACTCTCCCCAATGGTTTACTTTTACTTGCGCAACTGCCATTGCTCAAAGGCAGAATGCATACCACAGATTTAACCGACATAAGTCCATTTCAAACAAACAGAAGTATATAGAAAGAGAGAATTTACTGAAACCACTAAAAAATGCATCAAAGCACAAAAATAAGGAATACGTGACTTCTGGAAAATCTACAACAGTGTAGTAAATAATGGGCAATCAACAATTCCCCCACTAACCAACAATCACAAGTTGTTTGCTCAGCAACCAACAAGGTTAATATGCTTGCCAGTCGGTTTGCCTCAAACTCCACACTGGATTCTTCCAACCACCCCCTACCTGACTTTCCTTTGTGGACAAACACCATGCAAGACGATCTAAAAATCACCCCTGCTCAGGTGCATGCTATCATAAAAATGCTTGACACTTCAAAAGCATGTGAACCCGATCTCATCCCAGCTGTGCTATTAAAAAGTGCTCAGCCGAAGTAGCACCAGTTCTCTACAAACTCTACAACAAATGCCTTAATGAATCTTGCTTTCCGGGCTGTTGGAAAAATGCTTCTGTGGTACCAGTATTCAAGAATTCTGGTGAAAGAACTGACCCATCAAATTATCGCCCCATTAGCCTCCTCCCACTTTTCGCCAAAATATTTGAGACCATAATTAATCATGCTCTAGTCGATCACCTTGCAGATGCTAAACTTCTGACTGACAAACAATATGGATTTAGACAAGCCCGTTCATCAGCAGACATCATCACTGTTATCTCTGAACATATATACCATTCACTGGACAAAGCGGGGAAAGGCAAAGCGGTAGTTCTAGATATATCTAAGGCTTTTGACAGGGTATTGCATGAGGGTCTCCTCAGGAAAATTAGATCAAACGGTATCACTAGTAGAATACTTAACATAATTAAATCCTTCTTAGATAAGAGAAAAATCCAGGTTGTCCTCGATGGTTGTACATTGAAACAATATGATATACATGGGGGAATGCCTCAGGGGTCTATCCTTGGACCTCTATTGTTCCTAATATTCATTAATGACCTCCCCGACAAAATTGCCTCTGAGATGGGTATATATGCTGATGACACCACACTCTAACAGGCATGACAGGAAAACAAATGAACACATATCTAAAGAAATGGCAAAAATACTAGAGGATGACCTCCAATCTGTAGTGGAATGGAGACAAAAATGGATGGTCACATTCAATGCTGCCAAGACTAAACTGGTGCCCTTCAATAATTACAAGAAACCTTCTCTGCCACTAATAGCAATGGCCAGTGACTCTTTATCTGATAGTACATCTTTCAAGTTGCCTGACCTAACGTTCACAGGAAACATGAGTTGGAACAATTACATTGAAAACATTGCCAGGGCCGCTGCAAAAAAGGTAGGCTCTCTCTATCGTGCTAGAAAACTACTAACACCCAAAAGTATCCTGTACCTCTATAAGGCCACCATTGTATGGAGTATTGCTGTCACATTTGGGCTGGATCATCTACTATTAGGCTCTCGCTTCTAGACAAGGTTCAAAAGAGAGTCGCCATTCTGATAAGCCTTGAACTAGCATCTAAGATTCAGCCTCTGTCCCATCGACGAAATGCTGCATCCCTCTGCCTGTTCTACAAGTATTTTAATGGTGAATGCTCTGGTAAACTGAAAACACCAGTGCCCCCACGATCTAGACAACCTTGACAAACCCGACGGGCAGCTAAATCCACCCCCACACAGTAGAAATCCCTAGATGTAAAAGATCTTTCTACTCCAGTAGTTTCTTCCTCAGAACCGCTAGACTCTGGAATTCCATTCCAGGTCCCTGCTTCCCCAACTGTACTGACATGCAGAAGTTCAAGTGTAACGTGAACCGACATCTTGCTGCCCAAATCCCAACATAGTACCCCAGTAGTTGTTGCCCCTGATAGTAACTCCATACAACAAAGGGGCAATGTGCCTTGTTTGGGGTGAAAATTTAAAAAAAAAAATGTGTAAATCATGTCTATAAAGAATATGATGTCCTCAGCAAATATGTCGATTTACAACACAATTTTATCAATTTCTTAATGAATATCAGAAATAATAAATGTTGAGTGTTTATATCATGTTGTGTGGATGTACACTTACCGAGGACAACCTGATTGTTTTCTTGTCTTAAAGAACTGATTATATTCATCATACAGTAACCCGGTCCAATTTAATTTTCATGGGAAAACCTTTATCAAGACCTACTACCTTTACTTCCCTCACCTTATTCAATGCATGGTATATGCATTCACAGATGATTATTTGAATATCTGCTGTTGAATAACTTTACCTAAATCTACCGTTTGTCAAAAAATATTTAGCATTTATTAACCACTATAAACCTGTTCCTTTTTATTGTGATTCTCTTGCTACATGCCTTAGGATTATTCATTCACTTGAAAATTACTGTTTCAGCTATTGTGACTTTAAGTTGATCCTTTCAATGCTGACTCTACCCACTCTCTTCTTTTTTTATACAAGGTTGTCACCACTTATCAAGGCCCGGAGGCCACTTGGGGATAAGGGTTATTGCATGTACAGTATGTTAGTGTTGAGATTTGATAAGGTGTCTTACTTAAAGGGGGCAGTTCATTAGGAATTTGTTTATGTTGGACTTGAAGACATCCAGGCTGTAGTCAGGAGGGAAACAGGCAGACGGAACACAGTTCCACAGGCGTGCAGTTTTAAGAAAGAAGCTTTGTTCATGGAATCTACATTTCAGTTTTGGCACAGATAAAGAGTAGGAAAATTATTTGAGAATGGTTTTAGCTAGACGGGTGTTTTTCGTGAAAGATCGGTGAGGGGGGACCAGAGATTGGAGCTCAGACGAGCACTTGCCATGGAAATAACAATAAAACAAAGACAAGCTTGCAACGTCTCTCCTATGGGAGAGAGGTTGCAGGGATAGTAAGAGAAAAAGGCATCCTCCACTAAGCCACGAAGCCTATTTCGTACTCTGTCAAGGCAGAATAGAGTGTTTTTAGCAGCTCTTTCCCAGATGTGGCAACAGTACTCCACCCTTGGACGTACTTGGCTTTTATATAAATAGAGAATTGCATCAGCAGTGAGATATCTTCTGGAGCGGTAGAAGGATCCTACTATTTTTCCAGCGACCTTGGCAATAAACTTGATGTACGTGTTCCATTTCAAGTCAAGAGTAAAGGTCAGGCCCTGAAGCTTATCAAAACATGGCGCTTCCCCTAGTCGAGAGCCATCCATTTCAATTGATGCCAGATGGGGATCAGAGTGTTGATGATGTAAAGCTAGGAGCTTGTTTTAGATGCATTAAAGATAACCAGCCACGTCTTCCCCCACTGTATCATGCACTCGGGGTCAGAGGAGAGAGAATCAGAGAACTTTGTCATTTACAGTGTTTGATGTGCTGACGTAGATGGTCGTGTCATCAGCTTAGATGTGAACAAATGATTTAAGTATGTGTTTTGCGAGATCATTGATGCAGATCAGGAAGAGAGTTAGGCCAAGGATGGACCTCTGAGGGACTCCAATATTAACACTGAGGGGACTCTGATTTCTGCCTGTCAACCACTACTCTTATGAGCCTATCAGAGAGAAATGATTTAATGATTGAGAAAAAATTTCCAGTCATACTGTAGCTGGAAATCTTATGAAATAGGCCCTTATGCCATACTTTATCAAAGGCTTTTGATATGTCAAGAGCAATTGATTTAGATAGGAAGCCTTTGTCAAATGTCAAATTTATTCTATTTCATGTTACATTGATGTTATTTCATGTTAAATTTGTTTTATTGCATATTAAATTGATTTTATTTCATGTTAAATTGATTCTATTTCATGTTAAATTGATTCTATTTCATGTTAAATTAATTTTATTTCATGTTAAGTTGATTTTATTTCATGTTAAATTAATTTTATTTCATGTTAAATTAATTTTATTTCATGTTAAATTAATTTTATTTCATGTTAAATTAATTTTATTTCATCTTAAATTAATTTTATTTCATCTTAAATTGATTTTATTGCATGTAAAATTGATTTTATTTGATGTTTAATTGGTTCTATTTTTAACATAATTCCTCACATCTTTTATTATAATTATTTATTATTTTCCAGACTTTTTTACTAGTAAATGTAAACTACACATGCAAAGAGCCCAAATATTCACTCATATCTAGGTAACTTTTAAAGAATACAGACTGCTTGGTGTTCAAATAGTTTTAGAATATAAGTTAATTATTTTTATTTGTAAAATGTTTAGTGTTCTTTATTTTATTATTAACAGTGTGTTTTTATTTTAGTTTTTTTCATTTGTAGGTTTGTGCAAGGCAATTTGAACTCCATAACCTTTATGAATGTTATGATAAAGTCTTTTGATTGTTTAAACCAAAAATATTTTGATTTATTATATTTTCAAACGTATTAAAGAACATCTGAACTGCCTATATCTATTGTCGAAATCATCAAGCATAGCTTCATAATCTTTCAAGTTCAAATATTTTTTAAATAACAGTTAATTATTTTTATTTACAAAAATATTTAATTTTCATTATTGCTTTTATGATTATTTTAATTGTGTAAATTTTATTTTTTTGAATTGTAAATTATGAATTTGAACATGACAAACTTTATGAATGTTCTGCTCAGAAATTTATACTGTCTGTAATATTTTTGAAAATATTATTTATATAAAGATAGTGTTAACTTCTCCAGGACAACAGTCATTGTACTATAATGCCATAGCAAAAGGCCATAAAATCTGTAAATCTGCAGCGTTTATTCTATAATATAAAATCATCAATGTTTATTCCATAATCATAAAATTTCCAGTGTTTTTCATGGAGTTCAACAATTCTTTCCCCGATATTTTGTATTTAGACACACACGCTCTCAGTAATATTTTCAAGTTTCTGTTGTTTAATGCTAATCTGTTAGAATTCCTCAGATTTGTAATTGTCATTTGTGTAGTATGCCACTAGATAGTTGGAGAGTAATGGAAAAAATATATATAATTTGATATGCATTGTTTCTTCAAAATCATTCATTTGTGATTTAAGTGAAAATCAATTTAAGGAAAATTATTTTGTACAGGTAAATATATGAACTAATGAAATATATTATGACATATGAAAAAGTTGAAAACAGCATGGCAAAAATTGCTAAATTTATAACGTACACGTTACATATTTCCATTCTTCTTGTGAAAAAGAATGATTTTTATTTGCTATGTTTTATGGCATATCAGAACGTATGGTGATCTATATATTCTTCAACTTTTAGAATTTTCAATTCTTAAATATTCAAACATTTATTTGCATTGTGGAAACTAAAGCATTGAAAAAATTGATTCCATGCATCGTGAAACATTAGTCAAAAAGCTTTGCAAAATAAAGATCATAAATACAATATTGTTGCTTCTCCAAGAGAATCATTTATTTTTATAAACTATTAAATTTTGTGAATTAAAATGAATTGTTAAATTTGGAAAATCACTAAGGAAGCTTTTGTGGATATTAAGTTAAATATCTATTAAAAAGAATTCATTTTCTGCATGGATAACTATTGCAACAAAAAATACTTATTATATTTTTACCTTAATCAAAACTGCATTTTTTCTTGAGACTTGGTGATGTTGCTGGTCTGGGAAAATTATGGTGATTTATATATTCTTCACTTTTTCGAATTTTCAAACATTATATATTCAAACATTTATTTGTCTTGTTGAATCAAAAGCATGTGAAAAATTGCTGGATTAATTTCATGCATCGAAAAAAATAGTCCAAAAAATAAAGATTGTAAATACAAAATTGTTGCTTCTCCAATAGCATAATGAATTTTTTTAATCATTTCTTTTTATAAACTATAAAATTTTGTAAATAAAAATTTTCAATTTTGAAAAGCACTAAGGAAATTTTTGTGAATATTTAATTTAATATCTTTGAAAAAGAATTCATTTTCTGCATAGATAAGTATTGCAACAAATATCTTAATTATATTTTTCTTAAAAATGTGCATGATTAATTATGCCTTTAGATCACAATGCAGGTGTCGATCTTTAATTCATTTTAAAAGTAACCATGTATACACCTAAACTTCTTAATATTTTACAAAGAACATGCGTAAAATTATATTATTTCGTTAATTTCATCTTTATTTCCTATTGCAGAATATCCAGCGATCAATCCAATGCAAATTGCACAAAGTTAACAGCCAGAAAACACGAGAAATCACATCTTTTTAAATTATAGGAGTTTTTTTCTAACATAAGAATTTTATGAAAATACATGGAAAAAATCCTGACAACTGAGTATGTATTTCTTCTATTCTTGGGCTTATTAAATATGGTACTAGTTTAAATAATTATTGCAAGTGCATATGACTAATGAACTGATTGACAGTTTTATAAATGCAGTAAATAATAGAATAATAATAAAAACCTATATGCGACTTTAATAATGAGTTGCTTAACTGGTGGATTTGTTCGAACTATCAATTAAAATACATGGAAAATGATTTTATATAAACGAATTATGAGAATCTATATACATTATGTTAATATGTAAGGTTTAAATATCATCTTACAAAATGCATAAATATTCACTGAATCTATCATATATGTTGAGTATTCATCAATCAATTCACATCAATTATTGATTTTTGTGGATTCTCTTGGTTTTATAGTGAACTAACACACAGATGAGTATACATTATAACACGTCATCACATTAAAAAACATGTTTTCATTGAAAAAATTAAATGTAAAAACATTGAATCTAAGATATTTATTCAATATTCATCACTGTCTTTATTTAAAGTCTAACATATTGTAAAATGTTTTCATGTGAAATCTATTTTATGATCGTATAAAAACAAACATTTTACTAATAACTATGTATTTCTCCTACTTGTAGGCTTAATAAATGAAACACTCGTTGTAATAATCGTCTCAAATGCAAAAACCTAATGTACTTTTGGGTGCATATGACTTATACATTCACGAGTCTTTTAAATACAGTATTTTAGGCATCCAAATTATTGAAAAGAAACATACAGCTAATAGGAAAAGTTATAAGACCCTCAATTTGGCCTGAAAAATTGTCGATTATGTAGACTTACCAATTAAAATACACAAAAGTATATTATTTAACTAAACATTTAGATAACTATACATTGCATCATTTAGGTTGGGTGCAAATATCATCTTATGAAATAGTTGCTGATTTATCAGACATTTTCTGTTTTAATTGTAAATGTGAAATTCATAGACCTAATCATCTGTTCACATATTACATATAATATATATGTATATTACATTTACAAAGAAACTAATTCAAGTAAAAATCGTAAATATTTCAACTGGAAAATGAACACTAAATCAAATATTGGAGAAAAACCTTATTTTTGTGAAGTATGTAGCTCTTCTTTTACAAGAAAGGCAGGTTTAGCCAAACATATGCGAACACATACTGGAGAGAAACCATATTCTTGTGAAGTATGTGGCTCTTCTTTTACACAGAAGCAGCACATAGTGCAACATGTGCGTACACATACTGGAGAAAAACCATATTCTTGTGAAGTATGTTGTTTTTCTTTTACACAGAAACAACATATGTTGCAACATATGCGTACACATACTGGAGAGAAACCATTTTCTTGTGAAGTATGTGGCTCTTTTTTTACACGGAAGCAACACATGGTGCAACATATGCGAACACATACTGGAGAGAAACCATATTCTTGTGAAGTATGCGGTTCTTTTTTTACACAGAAACACCACATGTTTGAACATATGCGAACCCATACTGGGGAGAAGCCATATTGTTGCGAAGTATGTGGATCTTCTTTTACACTGAAACAACATATGCTGGAACATATGCGAACCCATACTGGGGAGAAACCATATTCTTGTGAAGTATGTAGCTCTTCTTTTACACATAAAACTTCTATGTTGCGACATATGCGAAATCATACTGGAGTGAAACCATATTGTTGTGAAGTATGTGGCTTTTCTTTTTTCAGGAAAACTGACTTTATCATTCATATGCGAAGACATAATGGAGAGAAACCATATTCTTGTGAAGTATGTGGCTCTTCTTTTGCCCGTAAAAATTCTATGTCGCAGCATATGCGAACTCATACTGGAGAGAAACCCTATTCTTGTGAAGTATGTGGCCGTTCTTTTATAAGTAAACCTGAGTTGATCATTCATATGCGAACACATACTGGAGAGAAACCATATTCTTGTGAACTATGTGGCCGTTCTTTTGCAAATAAATCCGGCTTGATCGTTCATATGCGAACACATACTCATGAGAAACCATATTCCTGCGAAGTATGTAGCCGTTCTTTTGCACATAAATGCAGCTTGATCATTCATATGCGAACACATACTGGAGAGAAACCATATTCTTGTGAAGTATGTAGCCATTCTTTTGCTCAGAGACAACACATGTTGCTACATATGCGAACACATACTGGAAAGAAACCATATTCTTGCGAAGTATGTGGTTCTTCTTTTACACATAAAAATGGTATGTCACAACATATGCAAACACATACTGGAGAGAAGTCTTATTTCTGTTAAGTATGTGGCTTTTCTTTTATAAGGAAACCCAGTTTGGTCATTCACATGTGAACACATAGGGAGGGAGAAAATAAAATAACAAGGACTTATGTACGATATGAAAAAAAACTCGAATCTAAGAAGGTATCAATCATACCAGTTGATATAGGAGCAACCGGGCTAATGAAAAAGAATTTCAAAAATTATCTGGCGAATATATCCAATGAACCAAGTGCCAAGGAAATACTAATAATAGCATTTAAAGGGACGGTTAGAATCTTTAAAAGATCTCTCGGTTGTAGTAACTAAACTAATGGGAGAATGTTTGGCATCTGGTAGCATGCAACATCTCCAGCAAAATCAAAGTGAAAAGAAAATTAAAACAAAAAGGAAAAACCATTAAATCAATAAAAAGCTGAATAACTTTTTGAATGGAATGAAAATATGAATAATTTTTGATAAAAAAATTTCTTTTATAACAAAAAATACTGTAATTTGAACAATTTACAAAATTTATCCGTGATCTTTCAGAGTTATTAGAAATCAATTTTTAGTTAATGCAAGAAAATGATATTTAAAATCATTTTTCTGATTATACTTTTATACTTTAACAGAAAATAAAAATAATTCCAATTGCATAGAAAATTTATGCAGTTTTTCTGTATTAATATATGACTTTTAAGTATTTATTACCAAAATGAAACGATTTTTTAATACAATTCGAGAAAAAAGTTTCTTCCTATAATAATGTGTATATTGGATCCTAATTTGTGCATGGAATCTTGTATTTCATCAGTTTTTACTAAGATTACATCAGTGATAACCAAAAATCTTTTTAAACAGATTTTGAAAAATTAACTTTCATTAAAAAAACAGTATTTGTGATTTGTTGACTCCATTTTTGTATGAGGTTTTGTTTAATATAGAAAATAAATCTGCGATTTATTTCATATTCTTTTCAAAAATTATTTGACAATATAAAATTTATTAAAAAAATTTTTTGCTTTTCCACAAAAATTCTATTCTAAATTTTTGTATAATTCTCTGAAACAAAAATCTAAAATCGTTTTACTTAAAAAGTAATTACTCCGAGCTTAGTCGGTGATGGAGAAGGTAATGTTTAGGAGGAGGAAGTATTTTTTTGGTGAAATAGATTGTCAGAATTTCTTAGTGTAAAAATAGAATTTTGCAATGTAAGATAACAAATAAGTAGTATTGCAGTCAAAATGAAGATTGAAAAATTAACCGAAAGAGAAAAGCAATTCAAGGAGCAACTGGAGTAGGAGTAGAAAATGCAACTGGAGTAGGAGGAGTAGAAAATGCAAGAAACAAAAGTCATTTTTAAAATCAAGGAAGTTGTTTTTCGGTTTTTACTTGTAATAGTCAAAATTGTATTTGTAATATAGACAAGTTAAGCACTTGCAGTTTGAAAAGATGTTTGTGAAACTGAATGATCCTTTAAGAAACAGTCGTTACACTGACCTCATTGCGAGATGAGGAAGGAAAAGCAAGTAATGGAATTTTATTGGCTGAAGTGAAATGTTTCGTAAAATTGTTTCTTGAAAGGAAATCTTCATAATGCAGTTTAGAAATTGGTTTTCTTCTAAGCTTTCCAGAATGGAATGTACTGCTCGCTGTCGTTGTTGAATTTAATGTTATGTTGCATGACTTTTTTTCATTAGTTTTTCAATTCTGAGAGTGGATTTCCTGTTGCATTGAACCTAGCTAGGTCTGCTCTTAACTCCTAACTTTTTTTTTATCGGTTGACATCATAATCCTCTCTTGATAGTTTTTATATGAGGCGAATAGGTTAAACAAAATAAAACAAGTAAGGCTGAGTTCCTGTTTATTTACTTTTTGGAAGCATTACTCCCGCAAGACGAGAATTCATTTCATATCAAGAGAGGATTGTGCTTTATTTTGTGTCATATATCATCGAACCTATCATTAACCTTATCTGGGTTTGCTTGTTCCTCCTCAATTTTTTGTATCCGTTTATGTCATTGCAATCCTCTCTTTTTATATGGGAAATATGTTATAACTTGTTCACCATAAAGAAACATTAATATAAATTAATAAGCCTATATAATCATAAACACAATAAACCATTTGAGGAAATACATGCGACTTTTCATAAATATTTTTCACAATAAAAGTTATACAAAAAATTATTTTATAATGCAGAACTATAATTGAGATAATGACACGTTAAACTACAAAATCAATGTCTTTGACCCATGACCACTTTCTGAACATCGATACCATTATCGTCAGCTATTATTTTCCTTGAATTGTTTAATGAGCTTTATAAAAAAAGTTAATAGAATAATTTTAGATTGAACTGTTCATTGAGCTTTATAAAAAGTTAATAGAATAATCTTAAAATTAATAAGCCTATATAATCATAAACATAATAAACCATTTGAGGAAATACATGTGACTTTTCATGAATTTTTTTCACAATAAAAGTGATACAAAACATTATTTGATAATTCAGAACTATAATTGAGATAATGACACGTTAAACTACAAAATCGATGTCTTTGACCCATGACCACTTTCTGAACATCGATAACATTATCATTAAGTATTATTTAGGTTGAACCGTTCATTGAGCTTTATAAAAAAAGTTAATAGAATAATTTTAGATTGAACTGTTCATTGGGCTTTATAAAAAGTTAATAGAATAATCTTAAAATGTGGAGTCTAAGATGATCTGGTGATATATAGAGCAAGATAATAAAAACATGCCAAATAGAAAAGTATCTCGGAAATCCTATCTAATACAAATAAAGGCCAAGCCTGAAAATCTGGAGCGGCTTATATACTGAATCAATTCGTGAAATACAACAGCAAGGATTTTATAGTCATGGACTCGGAAAATTAGAGAGCTCTCAACATTTTGCCAAGAGCAGAAATCCTGATATTTTATAAATTTCTAGGTACGGGCAATTAACGACTGCTTCAGTAGTGGGTATGGTTTTTAATGCCAGTTAATCATAATATTCTTTTTTAATTTTCGAGTACGTTTTTATTGTATTGAAATATTATAGTTTAAAGTTAATTTCTCAAAGAAAAAAGTGTGTGAAATAAAAAAAAATACATGGAATAATTGTATCTAAAATCTGAAAAACCCTAGATTTCACGTAAAAATGCATTATGACAAAAATTGCGTTTACATTTTTCTGGCAAGAAAAATATAAGTTTCTGTAATTACTTCCAAGTTAAGTATTAAGTTAAAGTCTTAAGATAATGAATTAATATAATAAATGTACTTAACTCTTGCAAAAAAAAAGTAATAATTATCCAAAAATGTATCACTGGTACCAACGAGACTCGTTCATTGTATCAAAATAAACACTGCCTGCAAAAATGAAATATGTATGGAAGGACAAATTAGACATAATTTATGTATTTATTCCGGCATACCAATCAACTTTTCTTGTTTTTTAGTCGAAGACTTCCTTCATTTAAAAATGCATAAAAGTTAATTAAATTAATTATACTACTGACAATTCTTTGAAAAAAAGTTAGCACCTTTATTTGTTAATATTAATGCAGAATTACAATTGATTAAGAAAACAATTTATAATCATTGAAAAGATTACACGCGAAAAAAATACAGACTTGCGTCAAAATTTATCATAATGGTTACATTAAATTTAAAGTTGATAAACACAAACAGGCATGTAGTTGAAAAGAGGAGGAGGGTGGGCAAAACACACTGGTTTTCTTTTCAACTCTGCGCATCCATACTTACCGACATGGAACGTTCATATAATGTTTGCCATTTTTAATCAAATTATTTTTCTATGTTCCTTTCTTTCAATTTAATTTTGTACTTTATTTTCCAAGATTATATGAACATTATTTTACGTTGATAATTATACGTTCTTGCATGCAATGGAAATATTAGAATCTTACATGTAAAATTATGTTAAAAATATAAGCGTAAAAAAGTAGAAATAATTTTTGCAATTATAACTTTTTAGTGTGAAAATATTAAATAAACAATGCTGGATTCTTTGATAAAATGAACATTATTGGGATCAAGTAAAGAATAGATACCCTGTAGCAGACGACGATTGTTGGCGATTATTCGAGCATGTTTGCTATTTGATGTGTTTACAAACAACCGACGCGATGTGCTTGTGCCAATGTCCAGGTCGGATCACCGGTGTTAGTTAAAATGTGCGCTTGTCACCGCCAGGCGTCGTCGTCTGCTACAGGGTATCTAGTCTTTACTTGATCCCATTATTTTATGTTGATAATTATACGTTCTTTCATGCAATGGAAATATTAGAATCTTACATGTAAATATTACGTTAAAAATATAAGCGTAAAAAAAAGTAGAAATAATTTTTGCAATTATAACTTTTTAGTGTGAAAATATTAAATAAACAATGCTGAATTCTTTGATAATCTTGGTAGTTCGAGAAATTCATTTTTCTTCGACTTATATCGAATTCATTAATATGAAATTCAGGGGCTTTTTTTCGTAATGTTCCTGTAAAAATTATTTTATTTTTATTTTATTGTTACAAATTACGATGCTTTATTTACATAAAAAGCAAAAATAAATTATTGCGTTTTTTTTTAATTAACTACTGAAAACCATAACTCTCTTAAAGGTATTTTTTGTTAAAAAAAAATAATATCTTTTCACTAGGATATAAATAAAAATAATTAGTTCACTATATTCCGCGATCATTATTTGATAAATACTGAAAATTTCATTAAAATTGGTTAATTTCCTGATTTTTTTGTGAATTTTTAAGTAAAGGGAGGGGGTCAAAATGTTTATACATTGTGAGCATCGGCATTCATTTTGCCCGATTTCCTAGCAAAAAACTCAAAGATGCTTATCAAACAGGTTGTGAAATATCAAAACACAAATATCGCTTTATATCACATACACATGGCGAGGATTGAATCAAAAACGGATTTTAGAGTTATATTAGAACACATTACAAGTTTTCACTTATATTACAGGTCCTTGCATACCTGTTACGAATGAGTTAATGTTGACAATATTTTATTAGGACACAATATCTTTATTTAAAATGTTTTTCATTTAAAACAGATATTTTTAATTATAAAGTATTTAATCGTCAATTTTAACAAAAACTATTTTGAATAAACGAGGTGCTAGGTGTATCAGAATTTTTGTAGGAATTTTTGCAACCCCTAACACGAAACTGCGAATAAAATATAAAAAAACTCGTAATTTCTCTTATAAAAGTGGATTGTTTATTTTTTTTATGGATTATACTTCCAAAATAAACTATTAAAGTTGTTTTAAAAGTAATAGAAATTTTTTTAAACAGTAATGAATTTTATGAACTCAATATTTTTCAATTTTTAAACTTTAAAAATCTATCAAAATTTTCTATTGATTCTATTTTTACAATATTTTCAGGGTCAATATGAAATTTTATGCTCTTTCCAATAAACCGAATATGATATTTTAGACAAACGTTTCTTTAATTCACGCCCCCCATCTTCAAATGTCTATTAAAAAGTAAATAATTAATTTACTCACCCAAGTTTTATATATCACAAATTGAAGAGAAAAGGTCTATAAATAATATATTCGAATTTAAAACAAAAAAGTAGTGTTTTTTAGAAATGGACCTGTAAATTTCGAAGTTGAAAACCTTTTTTTTAACAACGTTGTTTGTTTTGTCTTTTGTTTTTTTTAATGAAACCTTGGTCCTTGCTCATTTAATCGAAAAAAAATTGGGGCTTGAATTACATTTTTCGAGTAGTTATAAACTTGGAAAGACAGGGGGTCGAATAATTCACGCCTCCCATTTTGAAATGTCTATTAAAAAGTAAATAATTAATTTACTTACCAAAGTGTTATATATCACAAATTGAAGAGAAAAGGTCAATAAATAATATATTCAAATTGAAAACAAAAAAGTAGTGTTTTTTAGAAATTTACCTGTAAAGTCCGAAGTTTAAAACCTTTTTTAAAATAAAAAAAAACACGTTGTTTCTTTTTTTGTTCGTTTTTTAATGAAACTTGTAATTATTTAGTCTTGGCAGCATTGAATGTGACCATCCATTTTTGTACCCATTCCACTACAGATTGGAGGTCATCCTCTAATGTTTCTGACATTTCTTTAGATATGTGTTCTTAGTGGAACGTTTTGGAACTGAGTCCTGATATGAAGGGACTTAAGTATTGGATCATACCTAAGAATTGCTGGAGTTGTTCCCGGTTGGCGGGTGTTGGCTTTACTTTAATCCTGGTTTTATTATTATTATTTTGCATTTCTTGTTATTAAAAACGAGACCATACCTTCGGGCTGTATACAATCTTCTGTCATGCTCTTCAACTATCTTGCCGTATATGCATATATCATCAGATATTTCAATGGCTCCGTCACACTCTTCCAATATTTGGTTCATTTTTTTTTTTTTGTTGGAATATGTAGTGTGACACCTTAAAACCAAACGGACACCTTAAACATCGGTACCAACCATATGGAATATTAAAACGTGTGATATAACTTGATTCTTCCTCAATATTAATGGCTCAGTATCCATGTTTTGTATCAAGTTTCGTAAAATGTTTACCACCTGCCAGTTTATGGGAAATTTCTTCCATGGTTGGAGTTTTGTGGTTTGTTCTTTTGATGCTAAGTTTTCGTGTCTAAGCATATTCGTAGTGCATCACTTTTTTCCTGCTACACACAAACGCATTCACCCAATCTGTTGGTTCATTATTCATATCACATGTCTTCCATTTTTGTTAGTTCCTTCTTCTCTCATGTGTACAGGATATTTTCTTGAGGTTGAATGACTGGTGTTGCATTCTCGGCAATATTTTTGTTTACCTGGAAAGATTTCGATACCTTGAAATCTGCCTTGATATTCATTTGCCAGGTTCTCCATATTTTCTATTTTTCTTTTTACATCTGTTGTTGTTACGTACGGGCAAAAATGGACGATTAAAGATAGGTGAACCTAGTTTTGAACGTCGATTTATCATACTTTTTTTGTAGGTTTCTAACTACTTTTTTTTGTATTTGAAAGTTTAGAGACTAAAGTTAATTTCCTAAAGGAAAAACATTTGTACACGTGAAAAAAACGTTATTAAAAATGTTTTCACGGTGAGCTCACCAATTCAGCTAAATTTTGAAGTTAAATAAATTCATTGTAAAAATTCTTTAAAAGATAAATATTAGTTTTCTTGGTCTATTTCAAAGATAATTAGTAAAGTCCTAAGATACTGAATAAAAAACACCTTGTTTGCGCAAAAAAACTGTATTAGCCCTCAAAAAGCAAGTAATTTTACCGTTCGCCAAAAAACGCAATAAATAAAAGTTTGTAAACACGATTATACGGAAGCCCAAAATTTCAGCAAATTAAAACGCTGTTTAGAAAATGAAGTCATGATAGTAAAAGGGGGTAAGGGTGTCAGATTACTTTTTCCCCAGACGTGCATCCGTACATTCCTATTCTGAACGTTTGTATCAATTGTTATAATTTTTTAATTTAATTATTTTTATGTTCCTGTTTTTTTTATTTTTTTTTATTATTTTTCTAGATTATATAAAAATTATGTTACGCCGAATGTTTCACATTCTTGCAAGCAAGTAAATTTTAAAATCTTGCATATAAACATTATGCGAAATATGTAATTTAAAGAAAAGTAGAAATATTTTTGCTATTATCATTTTTGTGCAAATATAAAATAAACAATGCTTAATTAAATGGAAATATCGGTAGTTCGAAAAATTAATTTTTATTCGAGTTATATCGAATTCATTAATTTAGGGCTTTTTAGGGTAATGTTTTCTGTAAAAAGTATTTTATTTTTTTATTGTTACAAATAAAGATGCTTTATTTATATTAAAAAAAAGCAAAAATAAATTGTGCGTTTTTATTTAATAGTGAAAACCATAACTTTAGTTAAGGTATATTTTTAATAAAATAATGCATTTCCACTAAGATTTAAATTAAAAAAAAATAATTCCTTATATTCCCCGATCATTATTTGATAAATATTGAAAATTTTAATAAAATTGGTTAATGCCCTGAATGTTTTGAATTTTTAAGTATGTTTTACATTTTGAGCATCGGCATTCATTTTGCACGTACCTAGTTGTTATACTACAGTTGATTTGCACCAGATTCAATTGCATAGATGCTCTTAACCCCAATATTTTTCACAGACAAAAAATTAGCTTCTACATGTTCTTTAACCCAATATTGTGTTGTCTTTTTCATAGACAAAAATTTAGCAACTATAAATTACTGAATTTTTATGTTTGATTTTTGATATTATTGAGCCATATTGTTGTATCTTGGTGCTGTTTACTGCTCATATGAATGTTATCTCCCTTTTTATGTTACTCGATATTTCTTTGTTCTGATAGTTTCATGTTTGGTGGGTACATTTATTTTTAAAATAAATTCTGTACGGTATTATATTTCCATTTGCCGCAGTGTCCACTTTTCATTTATATTTGTGTTCATTTTTTTCTGAATCCTCACAATCTAGAATGGCGAATATTTCATCTCTGTTGTTACCATTCTCTTTCTTTATAGTGTATACGCATCATCTTCTTCATCAGACGCAATTTCCGTTTTGTAAGTGCCATTCACATTTTTCTTAGGGATATTCAGCTTTCTGAGTCTGTTGTGTGGATTTTCGTTTCTTGTTCCATTTGTGTCATTTAATTTGAACTTTTTTTTACATTTTTTGTCGCACGTGCATCTTTGTTGGGCAATAATTTTCGAAATGGTGAAGTCCATGGCATCTTCCATATTCTTTGTTTATTACATATTTAATACATTCTTTGTTTAATTTTGTTGAATTTTCATTTAAAATTGACGATTAAATAGTTTTCAATTTAACGTGGAAAATTATATTCAAAAAAAGAATCCTGGGCAATGCCATTATGAACAGCTCCTTTATTCGATGTGATTTTTAGAAATTGACGATTATACAGGGTGACCAAAAAAAAAAAAAAACGGGCCCCAACTCTAATTAGCCCCATTTCTTAGTGTTTTGTCCGAATGAAATAAAACTTTTGTCGTAACTAGTTTATTATATTCAAAACATCACATCAAAATACTAGGGTCTTTGGCCTTTTTTTCTCCGTTCTACAGCATATGTTCTAGATTGCCTCCATTTAGCTCCGTGCATTTCTTGAGGCGCAGCACGAAGTTGTCCATGACGTTCTTACAGACCGAATTGGTAATGGTTCTCATCTCCTCCCTGATGACTTCCTTGAGTTCCATGATGGTTCTGGGTTTCCCTGCGTAGACTGTCCTTAAGATAGCCCCAAAGAAAAAAATATGGGGGGGCTTAGGTCCGGGCTATGGGGTGCCCACTCAAAATCAGTCTTGAGACGGATCACTCGGCCTCTGAAGTTCTCTTTCAGCCAATCTCGGGCGGATTGAGATGTGAGAACTTGCTCCGTCCTGCTGGAACCAGAACTTGCTCATGAGTGACGGGTAGATAGTCTGTAGCTCACTCTTGAAGGTTTTGAGGACCTCCACATACCGCTCCTTGGTGACTGTCACTGCTGCGTCAGTTTCTTCGATGAAGATTGGTCCGATGATGCCTCTGACTGAGATTGCAGCCCACGCCGTGCACTTAGGAGAGTGCAGGGGCTTGGTGGCTACTTCATTGGATCTGGAGAACCCCCAGAAGACATTTGTCTTGGAGTTCGCCTTTCCATCAAGATGGAAATGGGTTTCATCTGAGGTCCAAAGGAGGTTAAGGAAACTTTGTGTCTCCTCGATCTTCTCGAGCATCTTGACTGCCATAGCCCTCCTCTGCTTCTTTTCTGAGGCTGTAAAGGTCTGCAGCGTCTGAATTCTGTATGGGTAAGCCCTGAGATCGTTCACCAGCACTCTCCAGCAAGTCTCACGGGACATACCGAGGGACTGACTTCGCTTATGCACAGAGCGTTTCGGACTCTGCTGGAGAGACTCTCTCACTCTTTCGACCAGCTCGGCTGTTTGCTTCTTGAGACGTCCCGAGTGGCCTGGATGGTTCTCTCTGGCAGCGTCGAGGTTCTCCACGGTCTCATATTTCTCGAAGTGGTCCACCCAGTTCTGAATTCTGCTTTTGAATGGAGCCTTTTCACACTTGAACTGATGTATGAAACTGTCCTGGGGTTTCTTAAACAAGCCTGTCTTGTAGTAAAATTTAACACAGTGTATTCTTTGTACCCGCTCCCACTGGGGTCTTGGTGTACTCACGGTCGTTGATTCTGCCATGTCCTGTAAAATAAGGGCAATCGGTGAATAAAGAATGGAGATATTGTCGTGATAATACATACTTTGGAAGCATTGATAAACAGACTTGAAGGTGGTGTAAAATGCGTTCTTTATTGTCTAGTAGTAAACGTTGCACTGAGAAAACAATGGCGGACGAGATTCATACGTCACGGGCCAAGGGGCATAACTCTAGGCGACTAATAGTCTATTAGCCTATATTATGACATCCCTTCCCTTCCATATATATGTATATAGTCCAAGGGCGATATTTAGCCTTTATCTGATTAAGGGATAACATAGTCTCTAATATATTATTTAGCTTGTCTCCATTGTTCTAGGGTAATGGTATTGTCTCTTTTTTTTAGGATAGTGTAACCTATAAGTTCAGTTTCTGAGGAGCATTCACTCGTCTCTGAGATCTTCTTAATTCGGGGGTGAGTTTCTCAGTTCGGGTGTGAGGCGTGCCGCTGGAGTGTTGTTCGGTGGTCGGCTGTTCGATTTGTTTAGGGGGGGGGACCTTCCTTCTGGGTGGGATCCGGTGGAGAGTCGCTGGGGCGAGGTTGGTCGGATCTATTTGCGGTTGTTGATCTCCTCCCAGCTGGTCTGAGGAACTGCCTGTTCCTTCTATAGGTATTACCGTTCTCAGATTCAACTATGTAGGATCTGGGTGTCACGCTGGAGCGCTGAATTTTTCCAGGCTCCCATATCTTTGCTTTTTCCTGCTGGACATAGACATTCTGTCCTGCATGTAGGTGGGAGTGGTGTCTGTTATGTTTCCTGTCATAGCAGACCTTAGAATGATCTTTCTGTTTCTGTATGGCTGTCCTAGTCTGCTCATCGCCAAGTTGTTGCTTGGATACTAGGGGTGTCCGTATTTTTCGTCCGTTGAGTAACTCTGCCGGGGACTTAATGTCTGATGACAGTGGCGTGGCTCTGTAAGCCATCATTGCTAGGTAGCTGTCTTGACCAGTTTCCCCTGCCTTCGTCAAAATTTTCTTACATGTTCCCACCATTCTTTCGGCGAATCCGTTAGACTTGGGGTAATGTGGGGACGATGTCCTGTGTTGGAAGCTGTACGTCCTGGCGAAATCCTTGAAATCTTTACTTGTAAATTGTGGACCATTGTCCGAGTACAAGATTTCCGGCACTCCTTGTTCCTCAAATATCGTCTTAATACTTCTAATAACGGATATTGATGAGGCGGACGGAAGGCGTCGTACGAAGGGGTTTCGGCTGTACTGATCTGCCACAAGCAGATATTCTTTCCCTGCCAATGTGAACAAGTCTGTGCTGACGTACTGCCAGGGGTACGTAGGGGTTTCGTGCTGGAGTATTAATTCGGGCGGGATACTGGCTTGGTATTTCTGGCATGTGTGGCACTCTCGGACTATATCTTCTATGTCCTTATTTAACCCTATCCAGTACACCGCTGAACGCGCTCGTAACCTCGTTCTCTCTACTCCTTGGTGTGAAGCATGCAGCTCTTCCAGTATGCCTCTTTGCAACGAGGCTGGGATAATGATTCTCTGGCTCTTGAGTAGAATTCCATCCTGGACCCCAATCTCATCTCTGAAATTCCAGAATGGCAGGAGAATTCCTGGGCAGTCAGCCCGGTTGGAAGGCCAGCCGGTCAATACCATGCTTACAAGTTGCTTTAGGAGTGGATCCTGGGATGTTTCCACTCTTATATCTTCAACTCTCGTCGGCGCAAAGTTGAGGTATGAGATCATGCTATGGACGTTGAGATCGATCCCTTCAATGTGCCCACTGGGTCTGGGTGCTACTCGTGACAAGCAGTCTGCAATTGGAACTGTTTTTCCTGGGGTATATTTTACAGTAAAATCATATCCCTCGACCTTCAATAACATTCTAGCCAGTCTTGGGGGTGCTTGTGCTAGATTTTTCAATGCTATCGACTCCAATGGCTTGTGATCCGTATGAATTGTCGTTTTGTGGCCCCAAACGTAACTGTGAAATTTCTCTAGGCCAAAGACGATAGCCAACATCTCCCTCTCTATGTTTGAGTAGCGTGTTTCTGGTCCGGAAAGTGCCTTGCTCGCGAATGCTACTGGTCTGTCGTTTTGTAGCAGAGCCGCGCCTATACCCATTGAAGACGCATCTACCTGTAGCACTATTGGTTCTTTAGGGTCGAAGTATCGGAGTGTCAGATATCACATAAGTATCGGAGTGACAGATATCACATAAAGTGTACACGGGGCCCGTTTTTTGGGGTCACTTTACAATTAAAAATATCTGTTTTAAATGAAAAACATTTTAAATAAAGAAACATATTGTGCCCTAATATAAGATTGTCAACATTTGTAACATGGATGTAAGGACCTGTAATGTAAGACATATAAGTGAAAACTCCTTATGTGTTCTAATAACACTTTAAAATACATTTTTGATTCAACCCTATGCATGAGTGTACAAAACACGAGCAAGAATGGAATTTGATATAAAGCGATATATTATTCTATTTAAATATAAATTTCACAACAAACTGTTTGATAAACATCTTTGGTGCTTGTCTATAAAAGGGGCGAAAAAAAAATTTTACAACAAAAATTTGAAAAAAATCTTTATAATGTACGTACTTGTCACTGCATGAAGCGTAAATCGATCATGTAGTGTTTTTTTATTTAAGAAAATCAAATATTATCGCGCGGTTTATCGAAGATTTGCTCCACGCCATCTTGTTTGAGAGGTAACGACACTGACGACACCTGGCGGAAATATGGTGAAAATATGGAATTGACAAGGGCAGACCATTTTTTTAATGCCAAAAATGGTTCATTATATAAAAAAAATGTTTTAGACATTCTTTTTAGGAAAAGAAGTCGTTATGTTAACTTATTATTTTTTATTTGTATTATAAAAAAGTGTCTTCTACATTAAAGAAAAAAATTTAAAAATCCGATGGTCTACCATTGTCGATCCTATATTTCCGCCAGGTTCGTCAGTGTCGTTACCTCTCAAACAAGATAGCATGGAGCAAATCTTCGATAAACCGTGCGATAATATTTTATTTTTTAAATAACTAAAATAAAAAACTACCTGATTAATTTACGTGATTTTTGGAATATAACATCTTCATGCAGTGACAAGTACGTACATTATAAAGATTTTTTTTCGGATTTTTCTTGTAAAAATTTTTTTTCGCCCCTTTTATAGACAAGCACCACATCTTTACATAAAGTTTTTTTTTGCTAGGAAATCTACTATGAGATATTTGGATTTCTTGGCAAAATGTTGATGGCTTTCATATTTTCCGAGTTAACGACTATACAATCCTTGGTGTTGTATTTCATGAAGTAATTGTTGTATTGTGTTTCGCAGGGATATGAAACTTCCCAATAGCGCTCTCCCTGACGAAGCGCTAGATCTGTATACTACTCCAGTAGTGTCGGACACTACTAGTGTCCACCATGTTACTTTATAGTGTTGCCGTCGGACCCAACGTATCGTTCTTTTGTGCTAATAAAAACCTTAGTTAAAGGGTATTTAGTATTTGTTTTACTTACAACAATTTTATTAGCACAAAAGGGTAAAAAAAAGTAAAAGATTTTAAAATGGATCGTGTCCTGAGACCTTCTCGATTGGACGTAAACCCTAACTCATTTAATGCCGAGTGAGAGTTTAAGCACTGGCTTGCTACGTTCAAATATTTTAAGCGGCACTACCCCAGGAACATCTCAACAAGTTGTCGGTCCTGATAAATTTTATTTCACCGGATATTTTTGAATATGTCAGCGATTGTGGAAATTATGAAGAAGCCTGTCTCAAACTGGAGGAACTCTTAATCAAACCAAAAAACGAGATATACGCACAGCATCTACTCGCCACGAGACTTCAGCAACCATGAGAAAGTCTGGACGAGTATCTTCTGGCATTACAAGTCCTTAGCAAGGACTGCAATTTTAGGGACGTCAGCGCGGCAATATACGCTAATGAATCGATTCGGGATGCCTGTATTGCCGAAATTCAGTCCTATACCATTTGCCAGCGTTTGTCGGAAAATAAAACGCTCGACCTGGACACTATGTTTGACCAGGCCCGAGCGCTGGACAATGCAACGAGGAATATAGAATCGTATTCACCAACACGATACTGGGAACCAACCGCTGCAGTCCTTGGGAAGGAAGAGACATCGGACTTGAATTTTAATCAAATAATCCTATATGCTGCTAAATCAGAAATTAAATGTTGGAACTGTGGAAATTATAAACACCCAAAATCACGATGTCCAGCGAAATTGAGTGTTTGTCATCGATGTAAACGGATTAGGCATTTTGCAAAATGCTGCAAATCAAATAATACTACTCAATCAACTTCTGCTTCAGGCTATTATCCAACC
This sequence comes from Euprymna scolopes, assembly GCF_053919585.1. Lineage (NCBI taxonomy): Eukaryota > Metazoa > Mollusca > Cephalopoda > Sepiida > Sepiolidae > Euprymna > Euprymna scolopes. The sequence continues at coordinate 60,901,315 of NC_136526.1, forward strand.
TTAGCCTCTATAAGTTCGAGTTCGGCAATTTCATCGTCCCTATAGAGATCCACCATACAAATCCACATTTTAGGTCGGCCATTAAGAGCACTGATGGACAGTGGTAGCTCTGACAGCTTTATTCATACCAAAGTAGCTGAGGATCTGGATTTAAAAATAAGATTCAGACTTGAGAGTTTCGATGGCATAGTCTGGCCTCTCATCCAAATGCTTGTTTTCCTAACGTACTTTTTAACAAACGTATGTATCCCAACCAGAAACTGCCAGTTTTAAATAACCTTTGTTGTGATGTGATTCTCGGACTGGATTTTCAAAGTAAACATGAAAGCGTTACCCTCAAGTACGGTGGGAGTTCAACTCCTATTGAGATTTGTGGACTCGTTGTGGCTTCAGTGGAACCGCCTGAACTTTTTGCTAATATACATAAGAACTGCAAACCGATTGCCACCAAGTCTAGTCCTTATAGCTCAAGTGATAGCAAGTCCATTGACTCAGAAGTTAAGCGCCTTTTGAAGGAGGGGATCATCGAAACCTCAAACTCTCCCTGGAGGGCACAAGTGGTCGTGGTTAAATCCGACAATCAGAAAAAGAGAATGGTCATTGATTATTCTGAAACTGTGAATAAGTACACAAGCCTTGATGCCTACCCCCCTGCCCCGGCTGAATGACGAAGTGAATAAGGTTGCTCAGTATAATGTATTCAGCACAATCGATCTGAAAAATGCGTATCACCAGATCCCCATCAATGAGAATGACAAACCCTTCACTGCTTTTGAATGTTCAGCCGAATACCCTTTGGGGTTACAAACGGAGTTGCTTGTTTTCAGCGAATTGTCGATGGGATTATTAGTTCTGAGGACTTACACGACACCTTTGGATACCTGAACAATATTTTCATCTGTGGAAAGGATCAGGAGCAACACGATGAGAATCTGGGGAAATTTAGATGAAATCCAGACAATTTATAAACTACAATATGCAGATTTTCTTTTAATAAATAATTCTACCAAAACATTTCACTTCAGCCAATAAAATTCCATTACTCGCTTTTTCTTTCTCAATCTCACAATGAGGTCATGTAATGACTTTTTCTTAAATGATTATTCAGTTTCGTAAATATTGTTTTAAAATGCAAGTGCTTAACTTGTCTATGTTACAAATACAATTTTGCCTTATGACATGTAAAAACCGAAAAACAATTTCCCTGGTTTTAAAAATGAATTTTGTTTCTTGCATTTTCTACTCCTCCTATTCCAGTTGTTCCTTTAAATCATTTTCTTTTTCAATTTATTTTTCAATCTTTATTTTGACTGCAATACTACTTGTTTTTTTGTCTTATATTGAAAATTTTTTTTTACAATAACAAATTTTGACAACGCATTTCACCAAAAGAAATTACTTCCTTCTCCCAAACATTACCTTCTCCATCACCTGCTCACTGTAATTATTTTTTAGAACGATTTTAGTTTAATTTTGTTTGAGAGAATAACGCAAATATAAAACAAAGTTTTAATAGAAAAACATAAATATTTTAATAGTTTTTATATTGTCAAATAATTTTTGAAAAAAAACATGAAATAATATGCGGATTTATTTTCTATAATTAACAAGACTTCATGCAAAAATGAAGTCAACAGGATCCAATATACAAATTATTATAGGAAAAATATTTTTAACATGATTGTTTCAAATCGGTTTTGTGTTAGAAAATATTTTCTCCCAACTAATTATCCTCGTTCAAAGTATATTGTATAAATCATGAATTTTATTAAAAAATCGTTTCATTGTACAAAATTTGGTAAATTATAAATATTTGAAAGAAAATAGACAAATACAATTAAAAATACAAAATAACTGCACACATTTCCATGCAATTAGAGTAATATTATTTTATTTTTCTGGTAAGGTATAAAAGTGTCATCATTTTCTCGCATTAAATAAAAATTGATTTCTGATAAGTCCAAAAGATTAGTCATTAATTTTATAAAATGTTCAAATTAAAGTATTTTTTATAAAAACAAACGATTTTCATCGAAACAATTCCACGTTTCCATTTTATTCAAAAAGTTATTAAGCTTTTGTATTGATTAAATTTTTACAAAATGGATTTCAATACATGCACCAATAAAATGTTCTAAATGTTTACTATGGACTTAATTTTCACATAGATTTGATCTTAGAAAGCATTTTTTATTAAATCGATTAAACCAACTTATTTTTACTTCATACAAAGTTATTCAGTTTTGTATGGATTTAATTTTTACAAAATGTATTTAAACATATGCACCAAAATTGTTCCAAAGGTTTACAATGACATTATTTGCCAATCGACTTGGTATTAGAAATATGTGAGGTTTTTCTGTTTTACTATTAATTTTTGCTTTTCATTTTTCAATAAGTATTGATTCTTTTAATCTGAGTTTTCCCTGATTCCTATCATTTGCTAAAATTTTCACGTTTATATTTTTATCTTGATTATGTTCTATAGACGCATGTTTGAAGAATCACAATGTTTTGGTTGTAATGTGTTCCTTAATTTGGATGTGTAACGGTCTTATAAAACTTTTGATATATGATTCATTACAAATTTTGCATTGGGTTTGATATCCCGAATATCTCCCTTCACATAATCCTGTTTTTTTTTTATGAGGCAGTTGTATAAAGAGCATGGCTTTTTCATAGATGTAGTTTTGGTTTTAGATAGGTGCGGCGTTAAAGTTGGGCCAGTGTGTGCAATTTGTATGTCTAGTTGCTTTTTGCATATGGCTTCGCATATTGCTATTGTTATCTTGTCATTAAAATGGGGTATTTTAAGAAAGCACGCGTTAGTTATTTTGTGTGTTTGTTTTCTTTAAAATGTAGTAATGTGTTGTGTGGTTTTTGTGGGGTATTCCTTTAGTTGTAGGGTTTGATGGAATTCTCCTATGGGAGTAGTCTTGTCCATTTCATTCGTGCATTTATTGCAAATGCGGTTTGTTTCATTTGTAGCATAACATATGTTTGCTTCTGTAAGGAGTTCTGAGTTATAGTCCATGAAAATGTCTCGGCAGGTAGAATTTTTATAGAAGTTGGTGTTTACTTTATCTGTTACTGTGATGTAGAGTGTGAAATCGAGTAATGCTAGGTGTCTGGATGTGTTAGTGTGTTCTATGATAAATTTGATATGTGGGTCTGCGTTTTGGAATTTGATGAATATTTTATTAGCTTCTTCAAGAGATGATGTGAGAATGAGGATATCGTCTATAAAACTCGTGAAGAAGATGTCGGATTGATAATTATGTAGTGTGTCCTATTCAAGTCTGTTCATGTAGGTTATGGCCAGATGACCAGATAGACTGGATCCCATGGGAAGTCCAGATATTTGTTTATATGTTGTTTGTTTACACTGAAAGTGTGTATTGTCCACTACTATATTTAGGGGTTGGTGTATGTTTTCCGTGGTTATGTTAAACCAGTGTAGATTATTATATGCGATGTATTTTGTTATTAGGTCTACAGCTTGAATTACTTTCCCCCTAAAATTATATCTATAGATAAGAGAAAATCACCTCCATTAACCGTTTACATCATTATTGAAGTTTTTGAGCGTCTATATTCTTACAAAAACATTTAAACAATGGCCAGTTATAACCATACTATACAGAATTTCAATTTAAATCTTACAAAAACATTTAAACAACGGCCAATTATAAGCATTTAAACAAAATATGAATTACTCTCCCTTAATTAGAAAACCTGTAGACAAGTAAAAATAGAATTACTTCCACTGAACATAACTAATTAATTAAGCTTTGGGTGTTTTGATTTACCCCCCCCCCTAAAAATGCATAATTTTATAAAAATAAAGATTTAAACAATGGCCAATTATAACCATATAAAACAGAATTTTGAATTACGTCCCCTGATCAGAAAACCTATAGACAAGAATAAAAAAATTATTTCCCTGAACATGTAACGGAATTAATTAATCTTTGAGCGTTTGTATTTTAAATCTAATAAAACATCCACTTTACAATTTATAGCCTATAGAGAGGATGTTTTTCACGAAAGGACCTTTGGAATAAGTATCATCCACAGTTAAAAAAAATTCAGGTAAATATAAAAAATTATTGAATTATTTATCTGCTTATAAAAACTGTACATTCCTGTATTGTAAGCCTTCAAAAATACCTTTTCTTATTTAACAATGCTTCAACCAAAAGACTTCTTAATATATGATTGCTTTGTAGCATTGGGATATTATATTCCCTCGACAGAAAGAACCACATAATGTATGTCTATAAAAAGTAATTTTTTTAAAAAGAATAAAATTTTGCTTACAATAATTATTCACATGCAGAATATTGGATTTCTCATAAAAGAGACAAAGATAATTACCAAGAATATCCTGTGACAAAAGTTCTTCCCTCATTAAAGAACTATATATTTGCAAGAATGTTTTGTTATATGTCTCAACACATTTTGTTTGTTTTACCCTAACGCTAAACCCTAACCCTCATTAAAGAACTATATATTTGCAAGAATACTTTTCCAGTATGCTTTCTTATATGTCTCAACAAATTTTATTTCTTTTACAAAGAGCAGTGACATATTTCAACAAAAATATTACTCTTTTTGTTTTATCTTACTTCAGTGGAAGTTCTTAGAAGTCAAGGGGCCATAAACCTGGGGCTAACACTTGAACTCTATATGAGATACACAGATATTCGAATGTTCCATTTAAGTTCTTTATCTCTTTAACACTTAGAAAAGAAATTGAAAACATAGTTTTCCTCTCCCCCAATTAACCATTTTCATATCTTGCAGTATACCTTTATTTTGTTCTTTTGGTCTTGCTGGATTCCAGGACAAGAATTTATCAAGTCTGGTGGAGTATCCAGCTTCATGCTGTTACTGGAGGAAACATCACTTAGAGAAGGTGCACAATTCCTCAGAAAAGCTAATGTGAGTTAGCCAGAGTGAGGAGATCTTTTTGGGGCTGCAAATACGATGTGATTTTGAATATTTGGTCAGGGTTTACTTCTATGGAAAAAGTATCCTCATGGCCGGTTGTTCTGACAAAGCCCTGTACAGAGAAACCTTAGACACTCGATGACAGTGTCTAGTAGGCATTCAAGTTCTCAGTATGTCTTCGCATGTGAATGACCAAACTGTGTTTCCTTATAAAAGAAAAGCCACATACTTCACAAGAATAGGGCTTCTCTCCAGAATGTCTTCGCATATGTTCCAACATGTGTTGTTTCTGTGTAAAAGAAGAGCCACATAATCCACAAGAATATGGTTTCTCACCAGTGTGTGTTCGCATATGAATGAACAAGCTGGATTTATTTGTAAAAGAATGGCCACATACTTCACAAGAATATGGTTTCTCTCTGGTATGTGTTCGCATATGTTGCGACATATTATGTTTATGTGTAAAAAAAGAGCCACATATTTCACAAGAATACGGCTTCTCTCCAGTATGTGTCCGCATATGTTGCAGCATGTTGTTTTTCTGTGTAAAAGAAGAGCTACATACTTCACAAGCATATGGTTTCTCGCCAGTATGTGTTCGTATATGCTCCAACATGTGTTGTTTCCGTGTAAAAGAAGAGCCACATACTTCACAAGAATATGGTTTCTCTCCAGTATGTGTCCGCATATGTTCAAACATGTGGTGTTTCCGTGTAAAAGATGAGCCACATACTTCACAAGAATATGGTTTCTCTCCAGTATGTGTCCACATATGTTCAAACATGTGGTGTTTCCGTGTAAAAGATGAGCCACATACTTCACAAGAAAATGGTTCCTTTCCAGTATGTGTTCGCTTATGAACGGCCAAGTTGTTTTTTCTTGTAAAAGAAGAGCCACATACTTCACAAGAATATGGCTTCATTCCAGTATGTGTTTGCATATGCATGGCTAATACTGCTTTACTTGTAAAAGAAGTGTCACATATTTTACAAGAATAAGGTTTTTCTCCAGTATCTGATGTAAGGCTCATTTTCAATATTAAATATTTACGGTTTTACTTGAATTAGTTTATTATTAATTTTCTTATTTTATATTTGAATGAACAAAATGTATAGAAAAGTTTTCTATTAAATTTTATAAATTTTAAATTTAGTAGATCGTTTAAAATTAATATTTTAATCAAGTAAAATGAAAATATATTTTGTTTATAATTATGAACAAATGATTAATGAAACATGTTAAAAACATCTTGAAAAAGAGTTAAAAACATATTTAATTTTAAAAAGGAAGCACAAGATAAGTGGATAGTCCTTAATCCGCGGAGTTTTGAAGAAATACTCTCCTTCTCATCAGAGGGCAGGAATTAGTAAAATGCGGGATCGGATTTTGCATGTAAAAGTATTTAATGAAACCACAAGTAAGTCACAGATCTTACTTGCTTAAAAAAAAGGGTGAGGTAAGGGGAATAGGAGGTAAAAGAAAAAAAATGATAAAAAGATTTCACATGAATAGATAGTCCGGTGAAGGGTAAAAAATCCAAGAATGGTAAAATCCAAACACGGTCGAATTAAAAACTTCCAATCCAACAGGTAAGTTGCAAAGAAATCGCGTAACTGGAAGATGGTCCAAAATGATCCAAAAGGCAGAATTCCTTGAAAAAAATCACAAATGGAATGAGTTCAAAATCATTAAAAGAAAAGTTCAAATGTGCACAGAAAAAGCACTCGAGAGAATATTTAAAACACGTCTGCCAAGGCTGGAAGAATCAAGTGAATTAAGGTTTAAAAAAAAACCGTGAAAGTTTAAATTTGAAAAAACAAGGTCAAAATGACCCAGACAAAAAGAGTGAAAGTTAGCGTTAATAATTAGGTCAACTTCAATATGCACGTGAAAGTCCCAGAATGAAATTAAGAAAAACAAGTAAATGAAACAGGTAAATGCCTAAGTTTATGAAAGGGAGCGTCTATTATATTAAGAAGAGTAAAAAAAGTGAATAAGTAAATAAAAAATAAAACAATAAAATAATAAAAAATAAATAAATGAAAATAAATAAATTAAAAATTGAAAATTAAAAATTGAAAATTAAAAATTAAAAAGTTAAATTTTTTTTAAAAACCTATATATACATATATACACACACATATATGCATATATATACATATATATATATATATATATATATACATACACATACATACATACAGACACACAAATGCACACATACATATACATACATACACACAGGCATATACATATATATACATATATGCATACATATACAATAACACACACACGTACGCATACATATATACATATCCAAAAACATATACAACATAAACACAAATACATACATACATACAATTTAAGGGGAGGGAATGGCCGGTATCTACAAACTCCGGAATAAGGCAAATAAATGTGTATGTAAATGCAAATAGTAAAATATAAGTAAACAAATACATAGAATAAAAATGAGTAGGCTGATGTATATATTTAATTAATATGTATACTTATACAATAAAACGGAGACAGCAGATGGGAAACCGGCCAAAGAAATAAAAAAAAACAAAAAATATAAAAAGCTCAGAAGGTAAGATAAAAAAAAATTATATTTGAAGGGTTAACTTAATAGCTATGTAATTTCAAATTTACCATATTTAAATTTGGACATATGTTTGCAATAGGAGATCAGTTCGTTTTTAGAGTTTATTATATTACTACTTTGAGGGGAGGTGATAATAGTTATAGCTTCAGATGTACAGAGGCTACAAGACTTAGATCCTGGAGTATAAGACTTAACTTTTTTTAGGATGGTCCATTTAATTGAAAAATAGGTATTGGCAGAATTAAGCTTTTTAACCAGTGTAGTTAGAGAAGTTCCCTGGTTATTTGAATTTTGGTTATTGAAAGAAGTGTGGTTTGAAAGTCTTTTCTTTATTAAAGTTGAAGTAGCACCAATATATGTATATGTTTTATTAATAGCTCGGGGTCGAGAATTAATATTAATTTGTTGATTTATACTGGGAAGAGCATTTAAATGTTGTTCATTTTGATGAACAGAGGGTAGGACAATGATTGTAGCAGGATTGTTTTGGGGGGATAAGTAGTGTTGTCAGTGTTAGGATGGCTGCTATGAAAAATATTATTATTATAGCTGATTGTATGATTGAAAATAGAGAGGCTGGTTGATTTGAAAATTACACAAGTTCTCTGGTGTACACAAAAATGATCATGATAATTCATCCTGTGGTCACAGCATGGCGGATGTAACGGAAAAAGAGTTATCATCTAATGTGTTGGAATAGTATCTAGAAGTTATCTGTTTATTGTACAGAAAGTATCAGTGAGTTATCTGCCCCTCAAGAGTATATAAGAAAAGATGAGAAAATCCCTTTTTGTTTTGAGTGGATCTTAACCATGAATTGTAGAACCACCTCTTCCATATTTACAGGACTTTAGTGTTTTTTGAAAAATAAATGAGAAAAATATTTAAAAAAAAATAAATTGCTATCATCTACGATGTTTTTTATCTTCATCAAAACTAAAATTAATGCGCTTTTAGTACTTAAAGCAGAATTTAGAAAACGGTTATTTTGTTTGCATAAAATAATGTATTTCTACTAAGATAATAAAAAACATGTTTATTATATGAGATGTAGCGGGAAAAGAGTTATCAAATAATGTGTGTGAATAGTATCTATAAGTTATCTGCCAATTGTACATAAAAACTAAAATAAATTAATACGCTAAAAATAGAACTTTACAAAATGGTTATTTCATTTACTAAGAAAAATTTTTTTATTATATTCTGTGATCGTTAATAAATAAATGCAGAAAATTTCATTAAAATTGAATTCTTTAATGTTATTGAATTTTAAAGTGAAGGAAGAGTCACTTGCTGGTTTTTTTTGGGTTTTTTTTTGTTAACATCGGTATTTTTCTTCCATCTTTTTCCACATTTTCATTATTGATCCGTGCTGAAATAATATCCTTATTATTATTTAGTAAACCATTCTTAATATTGGGAGGGTAGGGTATTTTGTACCTATTCTGTACTATTCTTCAAATTTAATAAAAACAGATATCATAAAACTTTAATTAAACTTGAAAATATAAAACACCAATTTGCACCAATATTCCCAATAAAACCTTGTAAATTTCCTTAAAATTTTAAATATCTTCTTGTGATGTTTTTAGGTTTTAAGTTTTCATTTTAACTGAATCATACAGAAAACCGTTTTTTTTTTTTTCTTTTTTTATTCATGTATTTTGGGTCATTATGGTAGAGTTCATAATAATATGTTACTATGTTCATAATAATATGTTAAGGTAATTATGTTTTCAATATGAAAATAATTTTAAAGGCACTTGAAATAAAAAACAACAAAAAAAACTTTAAAAACAAAAGTAAACAATAAAAACCCAAGTGATTTCTACAGTACCATTCTTCGTTTATATGCAATCATGGAATGTTGATTCATTTCTCTAATAAAACAAAGGCAATCATAATGGTTTCGACGTGTCCCTGTAGTAAAACAAAGGGAATCATAATGTAATAAAAAAGAGCTTCAAAAGAAATTAAATTAATAAATACTTACTTTTTGTTTGACAATCTGTTTGCAGCAAATTCTACCCTATGCAACGAAGGCCATCAACTCCCCATATTTCCTCCTATAACACAGAACAAGCTAGGTAACATACAAATATCCATGCATGAGGTCGCCAAGCTAATCAAGAACCTAGATTCAAGTAAAGCAACTGGCCCTGATGGCATCCCAATCATAGTGTTAAAAAAGCTTCAAACAGAACTTGCTCCCATACTTACGACACTATTTAAGCGCTGCCTTAAGGAGAAGTGCTTTCCGACTCCCTTGAAGACCTCATCAGTTTGCCCTGTATTTAAGAATTCAGGTGATAAGTCATCTCCCTCTCAGTACAGACCTTTAAGTCTTCTGTGTGTTATGAGTAAGTTGCTGGAATCCATATTAAATAGAGAAATAGTCAACCACCTCAGCAGGAATAACCTTCTTAGTGACACACAATATGGTTTCCGCTCTGCAAGATCTACCGCAGATGTGCTGACGGTTATATCCCACAGGATTAGTGAATCTCTTGACAAAGGCTTCCTTTCTAGGGCAATTGCTCTTGACATATCAAAGGCCTTCGACAAGGTATGGCATAAGGGTCTACTTCACAAGATTTCCAGCTACGGTATAACTGTAAATGTTTTCTCAATCATTAAATCATTTCTCTCCGATAGGCTCATAAGAGTAGTGGTAGATGGGCAAAAATCGGGGGCCTGCAATATAAATGCTGGAGTCCCTCAGGGGTCAATCTTGGGCTCAACTCTCTTCCTGATCTACATCAATAACCTCCCTAAACACATACTTAAATCATTCGTTGACATCTATGCTGATGACACGACCATCTACGGCAACACATCAAAGGCTGTAAATGACAAAGTTCTCTCTGATTCTCTCTCCTCTGATCTCGAGCTCGTGGTTCAGTGGGGGAAGATGTGGCTGGTTACCTTTAATGCATCCAAAACCAAACTCCTATCCTTACATCATCAACGCTCTGATCCCCAGCTGGCATCAATTGTGATGGATGGCTCTCGTCTGAGTGAGGCCCCGTGTTTTGACAAGCTTCTGGGTTTGACCTTTACTCCTGATCTGAAATGGAACATGTACATCAAGTCTGTTGCCAAGGTCGCTGGAAAGATGGTGGGATCCTTCTACCGCTCCAGAAGATATCTCACTACTGATGCAATTCTCTATCTATATAAAAGCCAAGCACGTCCAAGGATTGAATACTGTTGCCATATCTGGGCAGGAGCTGCTAAAAACAGCCTATCCTGCCTTGACAGAGTACAAAATAGACTTCGTGGCTTAGTGGGGGATGCCCTTTTCTCTATCCTGCAACCTCTCTCCCACAGAAGAGACGTTGCGAGCCTATCCTTGTTTTATCGTTATTTCCATGGCAGATGCTCGTCTGAACTCCAATCTCTGGTCTTATTTCTTAGAACTGCACGCCTGTGGAAATCTGTTCCGTCTGCCTGCTTCCCACCGGACTACAACTTGGATGTCTTCAAGTCCAATGGTAACAAATTCCTAATGAACCGCCCCCTTAATTAAACACTTCAGCAAATCTCCACACTAACGTAATGTACTTGCAATAACCCTTATCCCTGAGTGGCTTCCGGGCCTTGATAAGTGGTGATCACTGTTTAAAAAAAAAAAAAAAGGTGGGTTTCACTCACGTCTAGTTTTTATGATTTTTTTTATTACTACAAGAATAGTTACGGTAAATTATTTTCAGAAGTGTTTCTCGTACGTTTGAAGCATCCATCATCTCTGGAACAAGACTGTTGTTCTGCAAGTCTCATCCACATTTAGTAATGTCCATGGCATCAGCATTGTGTACCCAAAGCATTATTTTAAAGTAATTCCGAAAGGCATGATACTTCATTGCAGCAAAGGTCATTAGCAACTGTTCAGGTGTAACAAAGCTTTTGGTTGAACTAACTTTTTGAAAAGACTAGAATACCTCATTGCAGAGAGATTGTCTCAGGATTTGCCTCTGAACAATGTCACCATCGCTTTACATGCAACATCTTCAATCTCAGCTATTCTTTTTTAGGTGTGGAAAACATCTGAGCACAGCTTTTTATGACAGAGGCTCTCTTCAAAACCTAAATTAGAGTGGAAGTGGTATCGCATCCCGTGAATGCATGCAGGAACAAAAGACTATTGTAGACATTGTATTCAAGAAACTTCTTCATAATCTTAATGTCATATACTGTTGCAGGACTCTGTTATTGGAGTAGAAAAAAATATCTTCTTGTCATCGGTAGTTGATGTATCATGAAGTAACACCACCAATAGATCCGTATCTTAACCAATGAGACTTTTGTATTTTTGTTGGATGGCATTCACACTGCTGCCTTAACAATCTTCAAACCTGCATCCCCTTTTGGTTGTATTATATGGCAACTTGTCTCTGTGATTCTGCAACAGTTACCCAATGTAGAGAAAATAGACGTCAGCAAACTGATACCAACTGCTCAACTTTTAGTCAGAAAAAGAATTTGAGAGACTGGAACAGTGGCAACGAGTGCACAAAACAATATGTAGAAAAGCATTCAGTGTTTCAGATGTCGAGAACCGCATTTTATGAGAGATTGTAAAGAGGGATCTAGAGTGAAGTGCTACAATTGTGGAATAATCAGCTACATAGCAAGATATTGCCCTCAGGGTCAGGGAAACGGGCAATAGGGAGCTTCTGCGGCAGTACCTACTCCAGCAAGAAAATAAAGCTGCAGTCATAGAAGTGGAGGTGAATCATAAGGTAACGACGGCACTTGTTGATTCTGGATGCACCATCACATTCTGAACTCCTCAGTAAGTGTGGTAGGAATGGCACTTTGAAAACAATTGATGGAAGGGTCATAACATACAGTGGAGATCAGAAAGTGGAGATCAAGGTCCATGAAGTATAAGTAAAAGGAGGTGATAGTAACGAATGGGATTGATGTCATAATTGGATGTCATCAATGAGATGGGCGGTGTGATTGATGCCATAATTGGATGTCATCAATGATATGGGTGGTGTGATTGATGTCATAATTGGATGTCATCAATGATATGGGTGGTGTGATTGATGTCATAATTGGATGTCATCAATGATATGGGTGGTGTGATTGATGTCATAATTGGATGTCATCAATGATATGGGTGGTGTGATTGATGTCATAATTGGATGTCATCAATGATATGGGTGGTGTGATTGATGTCATAATTGGATGTCATCAATGATATGGGTGGTGTGATTGATGTCATTATGGGATGTCATCAATGAGATGGGTGGTGTGATTGATGTCATAATTGGATGTCATCAATGAGATGGGTGGTGTGATTGATGCCATAATTGGATGTCATCAATGATATGGGTGGTGTGATTGATGTCATAATTGGATGTCATCAATGATATGGGTGGTGTGATTGATGTCATTATGGGATGTCATCAATGATATGGGTGGTGTGATTGATGTCATAATTGGATGTCATCAATGAGATGGGTGGTGTGATTGATGTCATAATTGAATGTCATAAAGGAGATGTGGTGTGATTGATGTCATAATTGGATGTCATCAATGATATGGGTGGTGTGATTGATGTCATAATTGGATGTCATCAATGATATGGGTGGTGTGATTGATGTCATAATTGGATGTCATCAATGATATGGGTGGAGTGATTTATGTCATAATTGGATGTCATCAATGATATGGGTGGTGTGATTGATGTTATAATGTGATGTCATCAATGATATGGGTGGTGTGATTGATGTCATAATTGGATGTCATCAATGATATGGGTGGTGTGATTGATGTCATAATTGGATGTCATCAATGATATGGGTGGTGTGATTGATGTCATAATTGGATGTCATCAATGATATGGGTGGTGTGATTGATGTCATTATGGGATGTCATCAATGAGATGGGTGGTGTGATTGATGTCATAATTGAATGTCATCAATGAGATGGGTGGTGTGATTGATGTCATAATTGGATGTCATCAATGATATGGGTGGTGTGATTTATGTCATAATTGGATGTCATAAATGAGATGGGTGGTGTGACTGATGTCGTAATTGGATGTCATAAAGGAGATGTGGTGTGACTGATGTCATAATTGGATGTCATCAATGAGATGGGTGGTGTGACTGATATCATAATTGAATGTCATAAAGGAGATGTGGTGTGACTGATGTCATAATTGGATGTCATCAATGAGATGGGTTGTGTGACTGATGTCATAATTGGATGTCATCAATGAGATGGGTGGTGTGACTGATGTCATAATTGAATGTCATCAATGAGATGGGTGGTGTGACTGATATCATAATTGAATGTCATCAATGATATGGGTGGTGTGATTGATGCAATAATTGGATGTCATAAAGGAGATGTGTGGTGTGATTGATGTCATAATTGGATGTCATAAATGAGATGGGTGGTGTGACTGATGTCATAATTGAATGTCATCAATTATATGGGTGGTGTGATTGATGTCATAATTGGATGTCATCAATGAGATGGGTGGTGTGATTGATGTCATTATTGGATGTCATCAATGAGATGGGTGGTGTGACTGATGTCATAATTGGATGTCATCAATGATATGGGTGGTGTGACCGATGTCATAATTGAATGTCATAAAGGAGATGTGGTGTGACTGATGTCATAATTGGATGTAATAAAGGAGATGTGGTGTGATTGATGCAATAATTGGATGTCATAAAGGAGATGTGTGGTGTGATTGATGTCATAATTGGATGTCATCAATGAGATGGGTGGTGTGACTGATGTCATAATTGAATGTCATCAATTATATGGGTGGTGTGACTGATGTCATAATTGGATGTCATCAATGAGATGGGTGGTGTGACCGATGTCATAATTGAATGTCATAAAGGAGATGTGGTGTGACTGATGTCATAATTGGATGTCATCAATGAGATGGGTGGTGTGACTGATATCATAATTGAATGTCATAAAGGAGATGTGGTGTGACTGATGTCATAATTGGATGTCATCAATGAGATGGGTGGTGTGACTGATGTCATAATTGAATGTCATAAAGGAGATGTGGTGTGACTGATGTCATAATTGGATGTCATCAATAAGATGGGTGGTGTGACTGATATCATAATTGAATGTCATAAAGGAGATGTGGTGTGACTGATGTCATAATTGGATGTCATCAATGAGATGGGTTGTGTGACTGATGTCATAATTGGATGTCATCAATGAGATGGGTGGTGTGACTGATGTCATAATTGAATGTCATCAATGAGATGGGTGGTGTGATTGATGTCATAATTGAATGTCATCAATGAGATGGGTGGTGTGACTGATATCATAATTGAATGTCATCAATGAGATGTGTGGTGTGATTGATGTCATAATTGGATGTCATAAATGAGATGGGTGGTGTGACTGATGTCATAATTGAATGTCATCAATGAGATGGGTGGTGTTATTGATGTCATAATTGGATGTCATCAATGAGATGGGTGGTGTGACTGATGTCATAATTGGATGTCATCAATGAGATGGGTGGTGTGACTGATGTCATAATTGAATGTCATAAAGGAGATGTGGTGTGACTGATGTCATAATTGGATGTCATCAATAAGATGGGTGGTGTGACTGATATCATAATTGAATGTCATAAAGGAGATGTGGTGTGACTGATGTCATAATTGGATGTCATCAATGAGATGGGTTGTGTGACTGATGTCATAATTGAATGTCATCAATGAGATGGGTGGTGTGATTGATGTCATAATTGAATGTCATCAATGAGATGGGTGGTGTGACTGATATCATAATTGAATGTCATCAATGATATGGGTGGTGTGATTGATGCCATAATTGGATGTCATCAATGAGATGTGTGGTGTGATTGATGTCATAATTGGATGTCATAAATGAGATGGGTGGTGTGACTGATGTCATAATTGAATGTCATCAATGAGATGGGTGGTGTTATTGATGTCATAATTGGATGTCATAAATTAGATGGGTGGTGTGATTGATGTCATAATTGAATGTCATCAATGAGATGTGTGGTGTGATTGATGTCATAATTGAATGTCATAAATTAGATGGGTCGTGTGATTGATGTCATAATTGGATGTCATCAATGAGATGGGTCGTGTGATTGATGTCATAATTGGATGTCATCAATGAGATGGGTTGTGTGACTGATGTCATAATTGAATGTCATCAATGAGATGGGTGGTGTGACTGATGTCATAATTGGATGTCATCAATGAGATGGGTGGTGTGACTATAAAGAAAGCTGAAGTAAGGTTTGGAGATGTACATTGTGCTGTAGCTGCCCATCAGCCGGATGTATGTAAAATTGAGGATAAAACTTTGACACCAATTTTGATGGTGAAAAATGGACAGTGAAATGGGAGGGAGAGCTTATAGTGTTACAGAATAGAGAGACATATTAAAAACTGCCTGGAAAGTGAAAAGACTTTAGAGTTTGAGAAAGAGTTTGAAAAGTGGATAGCAGAAGGTATTCTCTTTCCATGGAAAGGAGCCAGAAATGGTGTATTACCATTAATGGCAGTAATGTTCCAGGCCAGAAAAGAGAAGGTTATGCCAGTTTTAGACTTCTGTGAATTAAACCGTTTTGTGGCATGTCATACAGGGAGCGATATAATGGATGTGCATGATGAAAAGAGTGGAACTGCAATTGTGGATCTTAAGTTGTAAGAAAAACTTACTGCGTAACATGGCTTGGATTCAGACTGAATGTTGCACCAAAGATTATGGCAGCTGTGTTAAAAACGATGTTGAAGAAAGGAAGCAAAACAAAAGAAGCCACTGATTCGTACATCAATGGCATAATGGTGGATGTAACAGAAACAACAATGGTGGATGTAACAGAAACATCCACAAAAGAGGTTGTGGAACATTTGAAAGAATTTGGGATGAAAACAAAAGCACCAGAATCTTTGGATGGAGGAGCAGTGCTGGGCTTTAAGCTAATGAAAAAATGAATGGGAGAACTGATATTCAGATGAGACAAGGAGATCCCCACCCAAGATAGGACGAGAAATTAGTAGATTGAAGTTATTTTCTATCTGTGGCAAATTGTTGGGACACGATCCAATTGCTGGATGGCTTCGTCCAGCATGTTGTTATGTTAAAGAGCAAGTAGAGTAGACTGGGAGAGCAGAGTTGATGGCAAAATTGTCAAAATAATGCAGGACATTTGAGCTGATGTAGGAAAAAAATGACCCTGTTACTGGAGCTTGGCAGATATACCCAAAACAAAAATAGGAGTTGTGTGGTGTGATGCAAGCAATATTGCAACCGGTGTGGTCATAGAGATTGACGGCTTGGTGGCAGAAGATGCAGCATGCTTGAGGAAAGTTAACGATTACAATCATATTAACGTGGCTGAATTAGATGCCATTTTGAGAGGAGTCAATTTAGCTATAAAATGGGGCCAGAGAGAAATCGAAATAACAACTGATTCAGCCACGGTACTAAGTTGGGTAAATGCTACAGTGGAAGAAAGTGGAAGAATATGAACAAAGGATGCTGGAGAAATTATTGCAAAACAGAGATTAAAGATGCTTGGAGAGTTAATATCTGAATTTGAACTGTGAATAAAAGCATGTTTGTGTCTTCAGACAGAAACAAAGCAGATGCATTAACACGGATAAAAAACTGGTTATTTGAGAAAGAAGAGAACCCAATATGCTGTTTCGGAATTGGTGAACTAGAAGAGTTGCATGGTATGCACCACGTGTGAATGGAGAGAAAGTTATATTTGGTGTAGAAAGTTGATCCACATATAAAATGGGAAGAAGTTCAAAAAGTGATTAAAAATTGCCTTCGATGTCAATCGATTGATCCTGCCCCAAATGTACATGATTCTGGCGAGAATTGGACTACGAAGAATTGGACAAAATTAGCAATAGACTATCGTAGAGGAGCATACTTGTAATGATTGATTGTGGTCCTGGAGACAGGCAATATGGAGGGAGTTACGTGTGGAATCAGCATATTTGGAATTGGAGAAGGTGATGCTTTAACGAGGTTCAGTTGAAAAGGTTATAATGGACAAGGACACTGTTTTTTGCTCAGAAGTTTTCCAGACAATGTTAAAAAAAAAATGGAAGATAAGAAGCAATTATAAGGCAACCTATAGGCCCAAAGGAAATGGAATAGTAGACCAATATCATCAGATGGTGAAAGCAATAGCTGAGAGAGGAAGGATATCACCTGATGAGGCCATATTCTGGTACAATATGGCTCTCACGATCGGACAAAAAGAAGACACTGTGCGATATAGATCAATTTTTAGTTATGAATAGAGGAATCCAAGGGATACGTCCCCAGAAAATGATGAGTAAGGACCCTCCAGAATCCAAATAGGGGAAGAGGTTTGGGTGAAACTGTCGAATGCTTGATGTACAACAAAATGGGGAAGAGGTATGATTACTGGGATGCAATCCCCTAACAACTTGAGTGTAGATGGAATGCCATGGCACATTTTGGATTTAAGGCGTGTGGTCCATGAAGACGCCGATGCAAATGGTGGGTCAGGTGGCAGTGGAGATGAACCAGTTGAGATGCACAGACCACAGAGAGCCCTTACTGAGCCAGTCTGGGCACAGGATTATGTAATATAAAATAATCCTTAAAGATGGGGGGGGGAGGGGGTCAGAAATGTTAAAAAGTTGTTACAAACCTGCCTTGTGTAACTTGTACAAATCTGGGTGGATTAAAAATGAATGAAGAAAAAAAGAAACAAAAATGGCCGCCTTATCTCTTTATATGAAAAATGCAGTGTTACCACCTGATATGCAGATGAAATGCTTCTGGTCGAAGATAAAAGAGACCTGATTTTTCAGAGAGGACGTTCAATTTGGAGTTGGATTTTGAAGTACGTTCGATCAGCAGAAGCTTTTTGAAGAGATAAATAGCGGAGAGTTGCGTTTTTGGAAAAATATGTTTGGTAATTGCGATGTTTTCAATATAAAAATAATTTTGAATGCACTTGACAAAAAACAACGAAACGTTAAAACAAAAGTAAACAATAAAAACCTGATTCGAGTAATTTCTATAGTACCATTCTTCGTTTATATGCAATCATGGAATGTTGACTCATTTCTCTATTAAAACAAAGGCAATCATAATGGTTTCGACGCGCCCCTGTAGTAAAACAAAGGGAATCATAATGTAATAAAAAAGAGCTTCAAAAGCAATTAAATTAATAAATACTTACTTTTTGTTTGACAATCTGCTTTTAACAAAGAAACGATTATAAAATGAGGTAATTCATACGAGACGAGTTTTACGGGTGGAAGTCAACATTTTAAGATGGCGACCGGAAAAACAAGTTCGCAGAAAATTAAAATATTTTTTTCATTTTATTGTGATTTCATTTTTTTTTTTTTTTTTTTTTGCGTTGTGTTAAATTACAAAATATTCTTTCATTGTAAAAAATTATTGGCAATCACGAATATTAAATTACTCGAGCAATTACCACGTCATGGGAAATAGACGATGATAATTAGGTACGGGCAAAAATGGACTGACAAAAATGGGGGACATAGTTTTGAAAGTCGATTTATCATAATTTTTTGTACGTTTCCGACTACTTTTTGATTGTATTTGAAAGATTAAAGACTAAAGTTAATTTCCAAAAGGAATAAAATATTTGTACACGTGAAAAAAAAAAAAAGGGTTATGAAAATGTTTTCACAGCGAACTACCCAATTAAGCTAAATTTTGAAGTTAAATAAATTCATTGTAAAAATCCTTTAAAAGATAAATATTAGTTTTCTGGGTCTATTTCAAAGATAATTAGTAAAGTTCTGAGATATTGAGTTAAAAAAAAAAACACCTTGTCTGTACAAAACATAAATTAGCCCAAAACCGAGTGATTCTGGCGTTCGCAAAACGCAACAAACTGCGATTTTGTGAACACGAAAATTACGAAGGCCCAAAATTTCAGGAAGACTGTGAAAATGACGTCATGTAATTAAAAGGAAGAAGGAAGTTCTCCCTCACCCCAGTCGCGCATCCGTACATTCCTTTTTTGAACGTTTGTATTAATTTTTGCATTTTTTAATTTAATTATTTTTCTATGTTCCTATTTTTATATTATTTTTTTTCTTAATCATTATTCAATATTATATAAAATTATATAAAAAAATATGTTATGCCGCAAGTTTCTTGCGAGCAAGCAAATTATTAAAATCTTGAATATAAAAATTATGCGAAACCCGTAATTAAAAAAAAAGTTGAAATATTTTTTGCAATTATAATTTTTTGTGTGAAAATATTAAATAAGCAATGCTTTATTCAATGGTAATATCAGTAGTTCGAGAAATTCATATTTCTTCAAGTTATATAGAATTCATTAATACGGATTTAGGGGCTTTTTTTTGTAATGTTCCTATAAAATTAGGTACTTGTACAGTTTAGTCAAAACATCAAAAAATGAAAATATCGAAAAAAAAAAACAAAGGTTATATTGTACGTATCTGCTTTGGACTGAAGATGCCCGGAAAAAAAAATTCATTTAATTTTATCGAGTAGTTTTTATTTTACAGCAGAAATCACGTTTTTATGAGAACGCGTTCGCGTTGAAGTCAGTCATCACAAAATTTTTTGAAACGCCAAAGGGAGATAACTCCATGTAATGCGCCGACACTCCCTCCTCATCTTTATTACTAGCTTTTCTTCATAAAAATCGAACGTTTTGCTCGGTATCATAACAAATTTTTTTTTCACTGTAAAATAAAAACTACTTGATGAAATTAAGTGAATTTTTTTTTCAGAGAACTTCAGACTATAACGAGTACGTACAATATAACTTTTTTTCAATATTTTTATTTTTTAATGTCTTGACTAAACTGTAAAAGCGCCAAAAATGATTTTATTTTATTTTTATTGTTACAAATTACGATGCTTTTATTTACATAAAAAAGCAAAAATAAATTCTTGCGTTTTTATTTACTACTGAAAACCATAACTTTAGTAAAGGTATTTTTTGTTTAAATAAATAATATATTTGCACTAAGATTTAAATAAAAAATAATTAGTTCATTATATTCTGCGATCATCGTTTGATAAATACTGAAAATTTCATTAAAATTGGTTAATTTCCTGATTTTTGGTGATTTTTTAAGTAAAGCGAGGGTCACAAAATGTTTATATATTTTGAGCATCGGCATTCAATTTGCCCGAACCTAATGATAGTCAATCACAAATTATTTATTTGGAAATTTATACCTGGTTTTCAGCTTAACATTTCCCTTTAACATGACGATCTTTTTGGTTTTGCTGAAATCGCATTTTAATTTTATAAATAAGCAAGTTCGCAGAAAATTGAAATAAATATTTTCATATTTTTGTGATTTCGCGTGTCGCTTTTATTTATTTATTAATTTTTTTTTCTAATTATAAATTCGGTACTCCTTGGGCGTTGAGTTCCATTGCAACCAGCAGAAAAAAATGGTCGCTCCCTTAGTCCCCCTAGTCAAAACTGGCGCATGTGCACGTAACATTTTTATTTACTGACATTGCCGCTGTAACTAAACGATTATTTGTCACTTTTACAAACATTTATTTATTTATTTATTTATTTTGAAAAAAGTTTTACTCTTTATGAATATTGAAAGAAAAAAGTTATTAAACATTTATTAATAATTTCTCACTTTTACAAACATTTGTTTTTAAATAACGACTTTTATTTACTTTTTTTAATTAGTACAAGCAAAAATACCCGTCGGTGACTGGGTCCAAAAACAGCCTACACAAAATGGACTCTGATTTATAAAATTATGATAGGTTATGAAAAGAAAGGGCTGTAAAGAGATAGCTTCGAAGTTGGGGATGTCAAAACCAAAGCAAAATATGATGAAAATAAAAATAAAATAGATAAACCCCATAATTTATTATACCATACCTGTTCATACTGAAATACTTATCACAACATTCTGTGCATCTATATTAAAAAAACTTGTTAAACTTTGTGACATATTTCCATTCTATGGAGGTCGGGCATGAACGAGCCCATATAATTTTTTTATACCATATTTCTTCAAACTGAAACATAATTATCAAAGTATACTTATGCAGATAAATATGAAAAGTCTTTATTAAAGTTTGTGACTATTTCCATTCTATGGAGGCCAGGCGCGAACGCAGACCCCACAATTTTATTATACAATCCCTATTTAAGTTAAAACATACTTATCAAAGTATTATTATGTACATCTATATAAAAAAACACTTGTAATCGTATTTTTTTAATTTTTTATTTCCATAATTTGTGAACCAGGCGCGAACGCAGACCCCACAATTTTAATGAACTACCGTTCTGCCAGGTCAAACATACCCATTCCTGTGTCTCAATACATATTCTATCATTATATGTAATCAGTTTTTTAAAATAGTCAACCATATAGGAGCCTATTCCTGATCACACACACACACACGCGCACACACACACACACACACACACACACACACACACAGCTTTATATTATAGATTTGCGGATGGGTATGCTAACAACAAATATCAGTTAAATTTTGCAAATATTTTTCACCCCCTCCCCAATTGTGTTTATTCCGAAATCCATTGTTAACATGGGGAGGTTGAGGGTGGTTATTCTGTAAGCCGTTCTTAACATTTGTTGAGGTGGACCAAATGTAAAAAAAAAAAAAAAATAACTAAACCATTTACTGCTAATTTCTCACTTTTACAAATATTTTTAATTTACATGTACGGATGAACAACATATTGTTGAAAGGTGTTCCCCGGCAGCGTTCAACATTACTCGTTTTTCGAACCGAATAAACATTTTACATTAAAGAAAAACACAAAAAACTTATACAATTTGGTAGAAAAGTAAATTATCTTGACTTTGATAACATCTATTTGTATATTTTTGTTCAACATCTTTTTTGAATCTATGTGTATAGTAAAACAAACCTAAAGTTCATTACAAAAACGCTTTGTTTTCACACCATTCAACAATGTTGTTCACCCACGCATGTAAATTAAAAATATTTGTAAAAGTGAGAAATTATAAATGGTTTAGTTAGAGGGTGCAGATCTTTCACGTGACGAGGCACACCGTCCACCAAAATTGATTGAGGACTGATTACCTTGGTCACCTCACCCTTGCCGAACCTCGTGGTACATCGATTTTCGGTCTTTTGACCCACACGCAATCTCCAACCTGGTAAGAGCTGTTCTTGAAACCTGGGGATGCAGTTGTGAGATTGGTCTCCTTTACTTAAACTTTGTATCGATAAATTGGCAGACGCAGTGAAGGGAGATGTGTTGTCTCTTGGTGTGATGTTATACCAGTAGATACCCTCCTGTATGGGACAGTGCATTCTAGCCACTATTTGTTTCACAGTACAGTGACATCACTTCACTATGCCATTCGCGGCTGGAGCATATGCACAATGGAATCGCAAGTAAACTCCCCATTTATGTGCAAGTGCTTGGAACATGTTGCTGCAGAAAGTTAAAAAATGAAAGGTGCCATAAAGCGTGATATCGATTCCAATTCTCTGCCAATTCTCGTTCACTTCCAGCTTTCCCTTTTTCCACCCGACTGGGTTAATGGACTGACATTCCTCACATTTCTGTATGACCGTTTTAACAGTTGCTTTTGTCATGGTTGGGCAACTTCTACTGACAAAGTAGGTAGTGCGTCGCACACCTGGATGTCCACTACCTTTGTGAATAGCCATGATTTGTCTCTTATCCAGCTCATCTGTGTGAACCAGGTTTATCACCGGGTCAAGCCCGTTTTTCTTTTTCATCGCCTCAAACCACTGCTGTGGTACTTGTATCAATCGGTCAGTGGTGATTCGTGCTGATGGAACCAGCGTCACGTTCACTGTCAGCCCATACTCTTTCACGAGCTCCTTGAGAGTGCTTAGTTGCCTCCTAATAAGCATCTCGCTTGCTGCTTTGGTGCATACTCTCGTCTTCTTAGATAGCATGTCCGAGACCCAATGGTATATGCAGACAGAATCTGTCTTTATGTGTAGCACCTTGCTCTGCCACTGAAGAGCCAAATTGATGCCTTTCAATACGGCGTCCAGTTCGACTTAGTTGATATGTTGAGAGTCATCTTCAGGTCGCGGCCAACATGCATATTCTAACACAGTTTCACGCATCTCCAAGGCTGCATCAATTGCTAGGGAGCTAGCATCGACCCATACATTCAGCTCTTTGCCGTCCACACACCAATTTCCCCAGGCTGGATCGTTCTGCTGCACAGATTCCAAGGTTTCAAACATTATACGATGCATTATGTTGTCCCTTGCTTCATCATCCCAGCCTTTCATTACCAAACTTACTCTCCTTCTGAGTATTCCACAAGCCACACGAAGCCAACTGCACACTGGAAAGTGCCCGAAAAGTTGACAACACTGTCGTTTAACAATGCCGGGAGCCTCTGGAATTGCATTTCCTTGCTTCCACCGCATTTCACTGAATTCCATCCTGACCGCCAATCCCAGCACCTGTGCACCGTCCTTCAACCGCTCTGGGTTCTTGCACTCCAACCCGAACTGCGCTAGGTGTTCTCTTACATGGGTTGCGAGCACCACGTCTTCATTGACAAAAATGCCATCAATGTAAGCAGATGCTGCACAGCTTACAACCGGAAAGTGCCCGAAAAGTTGACAACACAGGGAAAACACTGTCGTGTAACAATGCCGGGAGCCTCTGGAATTGCATTTCCTTGCTTCCACCGCATTTCACAGAATTCCATCCTGACCGCTAATCCCAGCACCCGTGCACCATCCTTCAACCGCTCTGGGTTCTTGCACTCCAACCCGAACTGCGCTAGGTGTTCTCTTACATGGGTTGCGAGCACCACGTCTTCATTGACAAAAATGCCATCAATGTAAGCAGATGCTGCACGGCTTACAACTTCTTCCCGAGATAATACTTCGTTGACAATTGCTCTCATTATCTGGGGAGCCACATTCAAACAGAACCCCAGACGGGTTAGACAGTATTTTTTCCCGTCAATTTCCACAGTCTGGTATGGCCACAGTGTCTCATGAACCCGGACTTGTAGGTATGCTCTCCTGAGGTCCAGTAGAGACACATTAGTACTTTTTTGTCTCCATTCATGCAGCTTAGCTGCACAAACATCTGCGTTGACCGTAAATGCATCTACGTAATGATTTAGCTCCCGGTAGTCAATCACCGGGCACACTTTGGCTTTGTTCTGCTGTATCACAGCCATCAGGGGAATTAGGCCTTTGGGGGGTCTCAGTTTATCCTCTGGGTACAGCACGAGCCAACCATTCTCTATCCAGATGTGGAGCTCCTGCAAGTATTCTTCACGGATTTCTGCCGGCACTGGGTATTCTGACACGCAATTGTGTAGCCTTTCAGGGGTGTGGTCCTCAGACCACTTCCACGATGTGGTCCACGTTCGGTTTTTATGGTCAAATGTGGCGGTGAAATCCGG
>NC_136526.1:60931322-61053822 GCF_053919585.1 Euprymna scolopes
AAATCGGTAGACTGTTTTTTTTTTAACAGCAAAATCTGATGAGTGAAATGGGATCATTTTTTAACTACGGTGGCCCATATTTACTAACTTTTGTTTATAGCACGCAATAGAAAGAGACATTAATTCTGTAGCGTTAAGCCACCGGAGATTTATTAAATGTATAAGCCCAGATAATATATCAAAGTTATTATTTTAGTAAGGGGGAAATAATGTGGGTAAACATTATAAAAATGATTGTCAAAATTAGTACCATATCCAAGAATTATGAAAAATGATTGAATGTGAGTTTATTGATTGGTGTGTTAGTAATTAAATAATTAGCCAAGGCAATATATCAAAGTTATTTTAGTAAGTGAGAGGGGCGATAATGTGGATTAAAACTACAAAGAATGATTGTCGAAATTAGTAACATATCCAAGAATTATGAAAAATGATGAAATGTGAGTTAATGGATTGGCGTGTTTGTAATGAAATAATCAGCAATACAATTTTGACAAAAAGGGCTAGAATAATATGATGGTGTCTTCATTCATGCTGAACGCCCACAGAATGCCCATCAGCAATATGTTACATATGAAAATGCTGTTGTGGAATTTCCACAGGTCCCGCTAGTTATTATTATTAATATTATTAATATTATTAATTTATTAATTTATTATTATTATTATTATTATTGTTATTGTTATATAAATAAAAAATATATAAAAACTGATCCTGAAAATGTGAAGGTTCAAGTTAAAACGGTGTCAACCAAAATCTGTCCTTTTTCATTCATGGTGAATCGGCCGGGGTCCTTATTCCCTACTCCATCCACTGTTTCATTAATGTTTAACGATGGATTTCAATGAGTAATAGACAACGCATAGAGAATTCTAACATGATTCTTTTATTCTAAGGCAAAACTTCAGTAACATTGTTGAATGTGATGTAAACCCTAATTCAATCCCTCGTGCAACATATTGTTTTAGATTGTATTTGGATCTTTCTCTTCTTTCAATTTTCATTTTGAGATGTCTGCGGATGTCACTTCTGCACATTTTCTTGTACCTCACTATGTAATTGTACCTCACTATGTAATTGTACCTCACTATGTGATTGTACCTCACTATGTGATTGTACCTCACTATGTGATTGTACCTCACTATGTGATTGTACCTCACTATGTAATTGTACCTCACTATGTAATTGTACCTCACTATGTGATTGTACCTCACTATGTAATTGTACCTCACTATGTAATTGTACCTCACTATGTAATTGGTGATTGTAATGGGAATGCTTCTGCTTTTTGTTTAAAATTCATCATATTCTCTCGATACAAACTACCCATTAACTTTGACATGGTGTGACCTCTGTTATCCAATCTCTGCCACACAATGACCTCTTTCCACCTTTTCTGATCTTTTTGTGAGGTTTAATCCATAACACATCTCTTGGTTGAAATAGGTCATCAGTACAACCCCCCACCCCCCAAAAAATGACAGGTTTCTGTGTAGCCATCATATCTTGATAGAACTAGGTAAAATAGTCATTATCATGACATAACCA
This sequence comes from Euprymna scolopes, assembly GCF_053919585.1. Classification (NCBI taxonomy): domain Eukaryota; kingdom Metazoa; phylum Mollusca; class Cephalopoda; order Sepiida; family Sepiolidae; genus Euprymna; species Euprymna scolopes. Next base: position 60,932,871 of record NC_136526.1, read on the forward strand.
ATATGTATGGACGTGATCTTCAGTTTAGACGTAGAGTGAAACCCATTTATTTGTTTCTATTTTAATAGAAAAGGATGTGGAGATGAGCGAAAATAAATCCTGTCAGTATTCAGTTACGAGCATACTTATCAAATAAGGGGGAATAACTCTGAATGTAGCATTTCTTTTAATTTACATTTTTTATTAGTTCATGCTTTCTTTGTATGATAACCAGGTGCTTCCATTCAACAAGCGTCGACCGAATGTTTTTTGTAGTTTTTATCCTCTTCATTTTTTGTTGTCATCACATTTGATCACCAGTTGTTTTGCACATGAAAAACTATGTAAATATTTGTGATTCCCTTTCATTTGATTTGCTTGGATATGTTTTCGAGTAACAGAGTTTTCACTAAATCTGATTACTGAAAGCATAATGTATGGATAAACTAAGAGACGAACAAGCAGAATATTATACAGCTGCAATATTGAGCATGTTGGGATAGATACTGTTGGTCTTGTGAACAAGAAAATCACTTAACTGTTATCGATTATAAATTTTTGCATATTAAGTCGTTTAATAAACACTTAATAATATTGTTTTTGTTTGATTTAATGCATATCAGTTATTTTTTATGTAAATCTTTTATAATTTTATTTCTTTTTTGTTCACATCAAATTTTTTATATAAGTAATACTTGGGATTATTTGTAATACTTTTCTCAATAACTGAATTTCTTTGTCCATTTAAGGTAAATATTTTACAAAATAAGGAAACAATTTTTCTTGTATACAAATTTTATTTCTATTTTCATTGATATGCAACACTTTTTTTAATGTAAACTCGTTTAATTAGCACCATAGATTATTGTTTTTTAGTTAGATTTATTGCATATCGATTATTTTTTATGTAACATTAGCAAAATTTTATTTTTTTATTCACAGATAAGAAACACTCTAGACAATGAACTCATATATTTAACATAGAAGAATTTTTCTGAACAAAGCTTATCACTGCTTTCCCATTAAAGACTAGAGATGAATCAATTTATAGAAATGAAACACGAACTTTTGAACATATGTTGATGAACGCACATTGAAGAAAAACAACTTGTCTTCAAATGTGATGCATTTTTATTCATTTAAAAACATATTAAAAATATATGTGGAAACATTAAAACAAACGTTATTTTTGTGAAATTCTTAGCATAAGTTTCAGTAAGAAATTTAGAGATAAACCCAACTGGGAAATTTTGTTCATTTATTTTTTGTTTTTGTAAAATATGTGGAAAAGCATGTTCAACCAGTTAAAGTTTAAAGATTAATACGCTGACATACAACACATGTGAAGTGTGTGGCATGGCATCTTCAAATCATCTTGAAATGAACTTCAAACACCAAGCAGAAGGAAATATTATTCATGTGAAATGTGTGGCAAAGCATTTGAAAGCAATTCTGATGTACAATCGCACATTCGAACACACAGAACTTGAATGCCTTCTAGACACTGTCCTCGAGTGTCTAAGGTCTCTCTGTACAGGGGTTTGTTAGAACAATCTGGCTTGAGAATACTTTTTCCATAGAAGTAAACCCTGACCAAATATTCAAAATCGCATAGTATTCGCAGCCCAAATAAGATCTCCTCACTACGGCTACTCTACAGCTTTTCTGAGGAATGGTGCACCTTCTCCAAGTGATATTGCCTCAAGTAATAGCACGAAGCTGGATACTCCACCAGACTAGATAAATTCTTGTCCTGGAATCCAGTAAGACAAAGAGACCAAAATGAAAGATATACTACAATGTATAAAAATGGTTAATTGGGGAGAGGAAAATTATGTTCTCAATTCTTTACTAACTCAGTGTTTGAGAGATAAAGAACTTAAATGGAACATTCGAATATCTATGTATCTCATAAAGAGTTCAAGCGTTAGCCCCAGGTTGTGGGCCCCTTGATTTCTGAGAACTTCGACTGAAGTAAAATAAAACAAAAAAGAGAAACCCCAGGCAAAAAACTAAATAAGATGGTGAATAAGTTGAAAACTTATTATTCCCTCCAAGACCAAGCACTGAGATAAAAGCCTGATGTTCTGCCTTAGCTGCACAAATAAAAAGTAAAACCAAAAACTTTGAAGCAAAAAGGATGAATAAACTTTTTGTAAAAAAACCCAAGAATTGTCTATAGGAGCCTCATTAAAGATAAATAAAGGTGAGCTCCCCACCAAGACAAGAAGATGTTGAGGACACTTAAGTACATAAAGAAAACCACTGGATAAATACAGATAAAGAGGAGGACAAGGAGAAAGAAAAGATGCCAGCTCTAAAAATTTCCAAGGAGGCTGTCTGCAGGAAGGTAGCTCAATGCAGTAATTTCAAGACCCCAGGAATAGACCAAATACTAAATTTCTGGCTGAAAAAACTGAGCGCACTTCATCATCACTATGCATAGGCATTCGATAGAACCATCAGTGGAGATGAAGAGCTACCTGAGTGGCTTACTGTAGGCAGTACATCAATTTTTCCCAAAAATGAGGACACCCACATAGCTAGCAAATATAGACCAATCTGCTGCTTCAGAACAACCTACAAGCTCCTAACAGGGATAATCGCTGATGCAACATATGACCATCTAATTGCTGGTGATTACCTTGAAAGTGAGCAGAGGTTAGGATGTACGAGGATAAAGCTTGGCGGAAAAGACCAACTCCTTGTAAACAGAACCATATTAGAAGACTGCAGAAGAAGACAAATCTGTCAATAGCCTGGATTAATTACAAAAAGGCCTTTGACAGTTTACCTCATTCCTGGATACTTTGCTGTTTGGAGCTGTACAATGTGCACACTGATATTACATCGTTCCTTCAAAAACAAATGGCCAGATGTTGCACATCAATTACATTACAGCACATGGAAGGAAGGATACAGACCCCAAACATAAAGATCAAGTGAGGAATATTCCAGGGAGACAGCCTCTCACCGGTCTTTTTCTACCTCACAATGGATCCACTAAGTAAGCTACTTAAGCAATCCAATGCTGGATACAATCTCAACATGGGTAGAAAGAAGGAAGAAAATAAAAGAGTAAACCATCTATTCTTTATGGACGACCTGAAACTATGCGGAATCCGAGAAACAATTTATCTCTCTGATAGGCATTGTTAAAAATTATACAGAGGACATCTGCATGGAGTTTGGATTCGACAAATGCGCTAAGTGCACCATAAAAAAAGGATGAAAGACAGTATCAGAACATCTTAATCTTGTCAATGGCTCTATTGAAGACCTTGAAGAGGATGCTGTCTATAAATACCTGGGAGTAGAGGAGAATGAGACACTTGAACTTGGAATTATGGAGAGTAGATAATACAGTGGATGTGTTATCGGCAGCTCCAGTAACTCTCACTACTCCTATTTTGTCATTCAGTCCTCATTCAATGAGTGATTTTTCTGACAAAGGGTGAAGAAAAAGCTGCTTAAAGGTCGGTAGTACTTGGTGACCAGTAGTTTGAGATGTCGGAAATTTTTCTGTCTCTGTCTGTCCTTGTAGCCATGTCACTAGTAAGGGTGCTGGAGATAAACGTTTTGTCTGGGCTGACGTTATCTGCCTGATAGTCAGGGACTAGAACCTTGGATTAACCACTAAGGAGGCTGTCCTATCAGCAGGTGCAAAGTACTGGGACTGCTGTATTGCCATTTGGTGAGTGGATCTGGACCATGCAGTATCTCTGTTGGGGCCTCTCAATGCCATACTAGTGGGTAATTGTTACGGCTTTACCTTTTCGTGTGCTACAAAAAGAAAAAACAAATTTCTGTCTTTTTCTCTCTTACTTTCCCTCTTTGTACTGCTCTAACCAAGTATGCCGACCTATACCACAAATCCCAAAACCTCAACATGAAATATCTCCAGAATAAAAACTCGATTAAACCTAGAACCCCATCTTCCAACGTAGACCCCTACTACCAGGTCTTCTTCTCCAACATCAGGGGTCTACGTTCCAACCTTCCAGGGGTTGAAACCCAATTACAGGAGACGAAACCGGACATATTATTTCTAAGTGAAACTGGAATAGGGCCGACCACTTCCCTAGATGAGTTCATAATTAACGGATATTCTAATTTAACAGCTAAATCTGACACCCAAGATCGCCATGGGCATGGAATATGTGCCTACATTAAGGATGGCTTCCCGTGTGGCAGGGATATCTCTAGAGAAGATCCTAATTTACCCTATATGTGCTTCAGGGTTGCACTTGCTAACACCACTGCATTTATATTTGCCCTCTATAGGCCCCACAACAGTGGAGTTACTATCTTTAAGAGCATATCTGAGAAAATAAACCACATAGTGTCTTCACATCCCTTGGCTAACATCCACATCTGTGGTGACTTCAACATCCATAACGTGGAATGGCTGACCCATTCAAATAAGACAGATGATGAGGGGAGGTTTTGTCATGATTTTGCCATTGCTTATGACCTCACTCAGATTGTTTGCGAACCCACCCGTGTGCCCGATACACCCGTCAATATGCAAGCCTCCTAGACCTTTTTCTCTCAACTTCCCCTGAGCTATGTTCATGTTCTGTTCATTCTCCTCTAGGATTCTCCGACCACTCCGTCGTATCAGTTAAGATAAAAGTGAAATGTAAGAAGCCCCCAGACTTACCCCTTCACCGTACTGTATACCGATACTCTATGGCTGACTGGGATAGCTTCCGTACATTCATATCTGATTAACCTCTGCACTCCATGTTTAAAAAGGAAGTGTCCTCTATAGTATCAGATCTGACCGAATGGTTAATTGTAGGCATAGACCAATGGCATTTCTACTTATTTTTATATAATAGAAAGTTATTTTTTGATTATAAAATAAAATATTAAAATTCAAACAGATTTTTTTCGATAAATTTGTGAACAATTTTTTTTATTACAAATAATATTGTTGTATATTAGTTTATATTGGAGGAGATGATATATTAAAACGTGTCATGTGTTATCTAGTGTATGTGAGATATTGTTCTTTTAACAGACAGATAAACGTATAAATCGTACGTATGTTGTTTAGCAAGGAGGACATGATATTGATGTGTAAACTGAGTCATGTTCTATCAGACTTATCACACGGGATATTTTTACAATTCATATGTAAGAAGAATAATATATGCCTCATACCTTTTGTTTTCTAGAAGAGTTCTTCTGTATCTTCTCACTGCTCCATGACGGACCATGAAGCGACCAGCACCATTAAATTGAGACAGCTGTTCTTATTTGTGAAACCATTAAAACAACTCTTTATATCTTTATAATATAAATGTATTACAGTTGCCTCAAATGGTTTTCACAGGATCTGCAGTTAGTCTACATTTTCTGTTCTTACAGCCCGCTCCTAGCTGTCTGTCCACCCCTGTCTAGACGTCTGTCTGCTCTGCTGGTTAATTCTCAACTCTCTGAATCTCTCCAAAACCAACTACATCACGTGTTCTCCTACGTCACCTAATTACGTGTCTCAGACCAACCTAATGTCCACAGCCAGTTATTTGTTTATTCAAAACCCCAAAATAATGTTTACATATATTTTCTATTTTCACGTTCCTTTTGTGATTCACACATCCATCATTTCTTCCGCAATTTAATTGTTTATTCTTGTAATCATAATAACTGATCCAGTGACCACCAGTCGCTCAAATCAATTAACAAGAATACAATAACAATAATAATAATGTTTTGACCATTGACCTTGCTTGCCACAGTTAATAGATACTACGCTATGATCACAGCCTAAAGGGTCATAATATTACAATATTGTAAAAGTCGTATGATTACTTTTTGTCAAGTTTTTCTTCTTTCCCATAATGGTTTTGATTTAAAGAAAGCGATTACTTTCTGATTTGTAAAATTAAAAATTACATTTTTATTAACCAAAACAATGATGTCGGGATCAAATTGAAAATTAAACAAAAATTAATACAAATTACATCGCTTGATTGTCGACAAATTAACTTAGATGACCATTGCAAAAAGTGGCAAGGATTGATGATTTGTTTATTAAAAAATACACGATTAAACCCGGATTTCCAATATCCAACAGAACCTCTCACTACCATGTCCCCTACTCCAACATCAGGGGTCTACGTTCCAACCTTCCAGAGGTTGAAACCGCCAACTACAGGAGACTAAAGCAGACCTATTATTCCTAAGCGAAACTGGCATTGGACCGACTATTCCGCTAGATGAGTTCGTAATTAAAGGATACTCCAACTTAACTTCCAAATCTGACCCTTAAGATCGCCATTGGATGGAATATGTGTCTACATTAAAGATGGCTTTCCATGTGGTAGGGACATCTTCACAGAAGATCCTAAATTACCATATATGCGTTTCTGGGTTGCACTGGCCCACACTACTGCGTTTATATTTGCCCTCTATCGCCTCACAACAATGTTTTTTGTGAAATTTTAAGTATTTGCAAATGGTTTTCCTGTGAAATTATTAGCATAAGATTTCAGTGAGAAATTTAAAGAAATAAACCCGACTGCGAAATCTTGTTCATTTTGCTATAAAATATAAATTGTAAGAAGTTTCAGAAGATAAACACTACTGATAAATGTTATCCTTTTTTTTTAAATGTCTGCAAATGACCATTTTGCTATAAAAATATAATATTGGAGAAGCGTCTTTAATATTAAATCACAACAAACTCGAAAAACATTTTCGACCAATTTTCAGGTTAAATGTTGTTTACACACGTCAAGGAAAACCATTTATTCTTTACTTTTGAAAAATATGTGAAAAAGCATGTTGAACCAGTTACATTTACATATCCACCTAATGTTATGATACACATGCGAACACACACTGAAGACAGAGGGGCGAGAGGTGCGAATTTGTCAGAGATTAATCAACTATTATGAACACTGGGCAACATCTGATAAGCTCCCAATATCCAAACCTTAAAATGGTATATGAACACCAAGAAAAACTGGCCATTACTGGACGTTCCAAGAAGGCGAGCACTCGCCAACAATCGAGCAGAAAATAATACGACAAGCCAATACATGTGAATATTTAGAAGACTCGTGTAGATTGTGTCTAAATAAGAAATGTGAAATTCTGAAGTTTAAAAACCCCAAAACATATTAAAATATATGACTGAAAGAGCGGACGATTGTAGACATGGAATAAACACAAATGAGAAAAATCAAATCAAATCATTATTACTAAGATTTGCACAAAACTGTCTTACAGATGAGATAGAAACAGAAAGCAAGCCTACAATGGAAATAGCCCAAAAGAGTTGAAGAACACATATACACTAAACTGGAAGAATGAACAAACCAACAGCGTGCCACGTATTTCCTGGATTCACAGGAATATATAGATAAAGAAGGCTCTGTATACTAGCTTAAAAACGCATCACTGCACTATGATCAGGAGTGAATATGATGTGTTCTCAGCAATAACAATTGCAGGTTCTACCATAGAAAAATAGAAAGTGTGAGCGACCTGACATCCAGTTGGAGTGCTTTTCTTCTTTTTAATTTAATTTAAAATGTTCCACTAGATTCCTACGCTATGGGAAAATTTGCTATGTGAAGGCACCTTCAACAGCCATCGTTAATGTTACCACGCGTTCGTGCATAGCATAAACAGAAGCGGAAAATAGTCCCTGGGTTTTGTGGTTAATACCCTGCAAGCGGTAAATTTGCGACGAGTTATTATCAGATTCGTTGTCAGCGACCTCGATTACTCATAAAAAAAAGAAATTAGGGTGATCGGTGTTCTATTATAGCGTATTGCTATATTTACCGCAAAACATTTCATGCATTTGCAATTAATTCCGGAGAGCCCACCGAAGCACCTGACAGATAATTTAAATTCCTTAGCTCTTTAACATTTAGCGTCAAAAGTCAAAGTGGTCTATACCTTTGAATAATTTGCAAATTTTATTAATTTCGATATTATTAGTGATCGTTTTGAAGGTATTCACACCCTTCTTAATATTAACGGATTTGGAAAAAGACCTGGTCGCCATATTGAACCTAGCTTCTACTGAAGAAGAAACCGTTATTTTTGGCAGGCTATTTTCCCGCCTTGTGAGTCGTCATTAAAATTGCCAAAATGTCGATACTATGTGACATTATAGAGGAAAACGAAGGAAAACGTTCATTACTTATGTTCATTAATTCTCTATATACATTGTTTCGGAATTTAAAAAAAAATGTGTTTTTATAGCTCCCGATGAAGACTTCTCTGAAAAGAAGTCTGGGTCAAACGGCTTATTCATCTAGCTTATATCTATTTTGACTCGCTCAAGCATAGCTCTTAGGTCTGTGAACGAAGTAACACGTTCAGACTGAGGAATGAAGTTTATAAAAAGTGTAGTTTTTTATATTTGATATAAATATATGTACTTTTTTGCATACAGACCCCCCTCTTCATTTTTCGTCAGTCTTACCCTTAAAATAAAAAGCCCAACCTGGCCATATTCCATATAAACGTTTAGTAAGTAAGTCTGAAAACAAATTTAAACATTGAGGTGTGAGATTCCTTCAGTGTGGCCCTTTAGTCTTTAGAAAAAGATTTTTTCCTGAAATGACAAATGTTAGCAGATGTTGATTCTGGGGCTGTTTTTCTCATGCAAATCCATGAATCGAAAAAAAAAGGCAAACTTAAAAAAATCTACAAGTTTTTACATGAAACTACATTTTTTAAATTACTTAATTATGACTTTTTCTTTGATAATTACTATTAAAAAATATTTATATAAAATGATCAGAAAAAAAGGCCAAATTTGAAAAAGGTCAAACAGAAATTTTGAAGGGCAAACTGCTTTTAAAAGCCCAAATTCGTGAAATTTTGCTTAAAAAAAGCCAACTTGGCAACCCTGGCCACACATTTTCTATTCGAATGTATGGTGGACCAGTAGTGTAATAAATCCAGATTTTCCAAAAATCCTGTTTTCAAATTTGAGCCTTAATTTTTTGTATGCATATAATATTTATTTACAATAAAATCTTTCCACTCTAAATAAAAAAAAAAGATTTTTAAACCAATTTATGACCGTTTTTATATTTATCTTTTTGTGTGTTTAAATTAATGCAGATGTGTGGGCATTCATGAGCGCTAATATTTTGTTTGTTTTTATCTATAAAAATATCTTACAAACTGAATTTGAATATTTGGTAAATTTTTACCTTGTTTCCACCTAAACATTTTTCTTTAAAATGACTACTTTTTCATGTTTTCGGGTATGGTGAAAAAGAATATTACATTGAAAATACATTTTTGTGTGCACATGCATTGTATTTTTCTGAGCGCACATAAATTAGATGCACAAGCACACAAAAATAAAACTGGCGACCAGTAAAAACAATACTGAATATATTGTATAATATTATTGCCTTTAAATTAATAAATGAAGATTCCTTTAAGAGTGCACCTGTTCTCGTCGAGTGGTTCCAATATGGATGATCGATTTACTAAAACTGTTATTAGAAACCGGTTACCCCTTTACAAATATTGGATTTTTATTTTATTTATTTGTGGTAAGTAATGAGTTAGCAAAGTATAGCTGCTCAGGCAGAGGAGACTCTTCTAACATCCAAGCTGAACGACAGTTTGGTGAATATTTATACTAATAGAAAAAGGTTCATTTGTTATAAAAACTTTCCTCACTAGCGGAGAGTTTCTATCGTTTTGTTACTTGCAGTTAATAGACCTGAGAAGAGGTCACAAATAAATTCTTAAGGGAACGTTGAACAACACAAACAAGTGACTGCAGTTTGTTTATGTTCGTTACAAGTCAGGGAAACCTTGTTTCTTTTTCATGGGGCGCTAACCTGTTTTTCTATGGGAAATTCTAGTAAGGTTTGTTCTTACCTACTAATGGTTTCATGTCATACAGACCAACATCGAAGCTTCAAAAATTATTGTATAGAAGTATCTGATTTAAGTAGACACACTGCCATAGAAAATTATAATATCAAGTTAAAACAGACTGCGAATTATTCCTTCGACATACCATCCAGAAGTTTTCATTAATAACTCGCTCCTAACCTTCTGACACTCATATAAAGCACTAGTCTAGTCTCATAAGTTAGTCAAGTAGGGTTATGGAATAGAGGTAAGATTTCAACATTCTAGAAACAACAGTACACTTAACTCCTATTATTCTCCAAAGACAGTCAGGAACCTATGATCATTCACAAGAGAATGCAACATCTTAAAGCAAGTTGTTGCAATATGTTTCCATTTGTTTAGCCTTTAACGTGAAGCTACAATGTTAAATGAGCCACAGTTCGCAACTAAGTTGTCCCAACAACTTATGAGAATTCTTGACTATTGCTCATAAGCACTTGACATTCGCAAAAATTATTAAAATACTCCATTGTGAATTGCATCTGTAAATAAACATGGAAGGAGCCTCAAAAACGAATGTTTCAGAATAAGAACATTGACATAATTTGACGCAGACTAACATAACTTGATGCAGAGAACTTGCTTTGAACCAAGTTACCAACATGAAGTACCTACAGCAGTGTCTCTAGTCTGCCTCATTGGTTCAATGAAGTCTCATAGTTGTTCGCCAGAATAATTATGATCTCCAACAGGATGTGATCCTTGCCTTACAACATACTCCTATAAAAGCAATACACATAAAGCTAGGACAATCTACCAAACACAAGATGTTACTTTGAACTTGGATGAATCTGTGAATGAAATTGTATCTGCTTGCGACCAGTGTGATTCTTGTAGAAATTCCGTACTCACAAATTCACTCAGTCCATTGAAAACTCCTAATATCTGATTACGGAAATCATGACGTACAAACTAAGTAGAATATCATATAGATTAGAATGGATGTAAGTTTTCATTATGACGTTGCTTAGACAAACTAAGAAAGGAACAATAGAATATTATAATGAATTAGAGTATCTGGAGAAAAGTTTTCATTATGACGTCGGTTTTGCTTGCATATGCCTAGCAAAAATTAGGTTGCCAAGTAACAGTGCTACACTGTAACGTGTTTGCATATTATAAAGTTTTGACTGTATAAATCAATTGAATGTTTTCAATTATACATTTCTGAATATTAATAATCTCTTAATAACACCGGAAGATTATTGGTTTTTGGTTTGATTTATTGCATATCGATTATTTGTATGTAAAATTTATATAGTTTTATTTCTTTTTTCTTCACAGGTTAAAATTACAGTGGACATAATTCATATAATTAACATGAAAGGATATTTTATTTTTCTGAACTGAGCTTATCACTGATTTCCCATTTAAGAATATCGATGAATCAACTTGCAGAAATGAAACACAAACTGAAGAACATATTTTAATGAACACACATTGGAGCAACATAGCTTGTAAAAAATGTTGCATTTTAATTTAAAAATTAAATTTGGAGACATTGAAAACAAATGTTATTCCTGTAGAAATCTAAACTGAAGATTTTCAATGAGAAGTTTAAAGAGATAAACTGATAAAGCTTATCTTTTTGAAGTGTTTGCAAATTACAATTTTGCTATAAAATATAACGTTCAAGCAATTCTTAAGTATCACACACCAAAAAAAACATGTTTATGAAGTTTGTGGTAAAGCATTTTAAACCAACTTATGCATATATAAACCTCATTTATTCTTTACTTTTGTGAAGTGTGTGTAAGAACATGTTCAACCAGTTCTAATTTAAAAAGTAACACACTGACACATAGAACATGTAAAGTGGGTGGTATGGCATCTTCAAATTATTCTGAAACAAACGAGCACATGCAAACAGCCACAAAAGAAAAACTTTATTCTTGTGAAGTTTGTGGCAAAACATTTGTGAATCATCATGATGTACAATCACATATGCAAACACACACCGGAGAGAAAACATTTACACAGGCAGCTAATGATATCGAACACATGCGAAGAATACACACTGGAGAGAAACCTTATTCATGTAAAATTTGTAGTAAAGCATTTGCAACTAATGATGCTGTAAAATCACACATGCCAACACATACTGGACGTAAACCTTATTTTTGTAAAGTTTGTGGTAAAGCATTTTCACTGCAATATAGTGTAAGGAGACATATGCGAATACACACTGGAGAGAAACCTTTTTCTTGTCAAGTGTGTGGTAAAGTATTTGCAGATCAAAGTAATGCAACAGCACACATGCGAACACACACCGGGGAGAAACCTTACTCTTGTGAAGTGTGTAGTAAAGCATTTGTAGATAAAAATAAAGTAACTAGGCACATGCGAACACACACTGGAGAGAAACCTTTTCCTTGTAGTGTGTGTGGTAAACAATTTACAAATCAAGCTCATGTAAAGTCACACATGCGAAGACACACTGGAGAGAAACCTTATTGTTGTGAAATATGTGGTAAAGCATTAGCAGATAAAAGTATTGTAACGATACACATGAGAACACACACTGGAGAGAAACCCTACTCTTGTGAAGTTTGTGGTAAAACATTTGCAGATAAAAATAATGTAACAAGACATGTACGAACACACACTGGAGACAAACCGTTTTCTTGTGAAGTGTGTGGTAAAGCATTTGCAGATCAAAGTAATGTAACAGCACACATGCGAACACACACTGGAGAGAAAAGTTACTTTTGTGAAGTATGTGGTAGAGCATTTGCAAATAAAAATAATTTAACGAGACATATGCGAACACACTGGAGAAAAAGGCTGGATACATAAATAAAAAGATTGGATAAATAAAGAAAAAGATAACCTTTTCCTTGTGATGTGTTTGGTAAATAATTTACATATCCAACTCATGCAAAGGCTTATATGCAAACAGACCCTGGAGAGCAAAATGTGCTGCCTTACAACAATACAAATATTCATTGTATATTTTTCTTTTATTTATGTTAAACAAGTTATAAGTAACCTCATAAAGGGGCTAATCCTCTGCAAAAACAATCCACATTTTGTTTTGTTTTTTGTTTTTTTTTAACTTTTACAATTTTCAAGTTATAAATAAAATAAAGTAAAACGTTCATCTTCACTGTTTATGGACGTTTATTATTGTAAAAGCATCTAACATAAAATTAATATCACCATTGGATTTCTCATAAAATTTACAACTCATTTCACCCATCACAATTCGGACTTTAATTCAATAATTTTAGTTGACTATTTGCGTTGACCATAGAGATCAATAGCAAACTCAGCAGAAGGTAACTGTTCGCCTCTACAATATCTTATAAGTTGATATATAAAAGTAATTAACTAACCAAATGATCCTCGTCTGAGCATATTACCCATCTACTAATTATCGTTTCTTAGTGTTATACAAGTTAAAGAGTTTATATCCATACCTGCTATTTGCTTATCAATTATCTAAAAATTAATGGTTAATACATTAATTTCCTTATAATTAAAATGCCTAAAAGTTTTGCAATGCATTGTACTTGGAAGAAATTTAACTATATATATATATATATATATATATATATATATATATATACACACAAACACACTCACAAATTACCTTCTACTAAAAAACATCACAAGAGGATATTTAGGTAAATGTTTACTTTAACTACAACAGAACACTGACCAATAAAATTTGTTTGTTTTATTACAGGTTTTGGGGGTTGCTGACAACGAATCTGATATTCAAACCTGTCGCAAATTTACTGTTTGCATGGTATTAACCCCTGAACCCTCGCACTATTTTGTGCCATCTCACCGCCTCCGTTTGTGCTATTCTTAAATGATGTGCATGCGTGTAGTAAAGTGACTTGTCACATCGCGGAAGAATTTTTTATCAGACATTTGAAATAAAGTTTTCAAAATAAAAAAAATGTGGTTCATTTTTGTGTTACGTAGTTTTGGAAGATTTTTAATTGATCTATAAAAATAAGTTTTTATGAGCGGTTTACAAAAACTTTTATTTTTTGTCCTTTTTTGGGGGGAGGGGGTTATTCAATTATAGAACTTGTACAACATTTAACAGGAGCTTCTGCAGTTTAATTTACTGTTTTTTCGTATTTAATGCCTTCCCCTCAATTTACTATATATTGTTGTTGTAGATTTCAGTGTGCTGAAAAAGGATCTGAAAACCGTATCCATCGCAAATTAATAGTTTTGGAGATATTAATATTTTTCCAAGGGATTGTTTTCTTTGTAAAATCAGCTATAATGACATAAGTTGATTGATTGCATGTGTGCATTTATTAACAATTACGGAATATAAGAAACATATTTTTTTTAGTAGAAATGTATTATTTTATGTAAACAAATAACTATTTTCTAAAGATCTATTTTAAGTACTAAAAACGCATTTATTTTAATTTTTGATGAAGATAAAACATTGTAGATGTTAGCAATTTTTAAAAAAAAATATTTCTCATATATTTTACAAAAGATATTAAAGTCCTGTAAATATGGAAGACGTGGTTCTGCAATGCTTTGTTAAGATCCAGTTAAAACAAAAGCAGCTTTTTCCATCTCTTCTTATATACTCTTGAGAGACAGATAACTCACTGGTACTTCCTGTACAATTGGCAGATAACTTCTCGATACAATTCCAACACATTAGTCGATAACTCTTTTCCCATTGTTTTTGTCTATTATCTTGTGTTGCTTTCTATTTCTTCTTCATCACATACATTTTACATTTAAATGTAAACATGTCGTTAAAAAATACAATGGCAAATGAAAAGTTTGACTCAATTATATTTAATCTGCTCTTGGCATTTTCCCATCTTTGGATGCCCAATTAAATGTAAATGTATTGTTTTAAATATGAAATACAACAAATATACGGAAAGAACAAAAGTTCTTGGCACCTTAAAACCAAGCGTTAATAGATAGCCTGCCACTGGGTTTGGCCCATTTGCATCTTGGTGTTATGAACTGCCATTTTCAGAGAGACTTTCCACCTTGCCGAGCAAGCATATAATGCGTGGGTGACGGATGCACCAAAATCTCATGATCTGCAATGCCATGTTACTCAATATATCTTTGTTGATAGAAACATTTGCTGACAAGTGTTTCCAGAAGAGGATAGCATGAAGCCATCTGTGAAGACTCCCGTCAGTTAAACTATTCATTTGTATGACCACACTATCATTACAATATTGGGTGAATAATTACAACTTTGACGAACTGCTTTACCACCTTGATCCTGTGGCGAACGTAGTTCTGGCTAAAGCTGAGGAATATGAGTGTAACACTGAACTGAATAGATGGAGAGATGTCTAACATCACTTGCAAAACAAACCCTTGTTAAACTGTTTTTTCCTTGCCATCATTTTATCGTCTACGTAATTCATTCACATTTATACTCTTATTCACTCCAAACAAGACACATTGCCACTTGAATGTAGGGGGTTACTATTTAAGATTTTGACTACATGGACACTATAGGGAGTTGAGCAGCAAGATATCTGGTCGCATTACATTTACATTTCTCGATATTACTAACAGTCAACCAGGAAAGGAGGAGAGAATTCCGAAATCTAGCAGTTTTAAGTAAGAAAATGTTATAGAAGAAACATAATCCACCTTCAGGATTGCCAGAAACCACTGTAAAAGAGTAATATAAGGAATGTGAGAGTTTTTTGGTCAATCTGTCAAGTCCACAGTTGCTGAGCTGTGGCTTGCTTCCCACCAGTTTCGCAAATAATAATGTCCTGAATAGAAGCATGTGCTCTATCCCTACCATCATCAATGGACCTGAGCTGCTCTTTTCAGCATTGGACAAAGCGCAACTGTTTGCCAAGAACTTTCCAGATAATTCTATCATACTCAATCAGGGTCGCCACCCCTGCATTACCTCCTGTGTCTGAAAACATGCTATGCAATATAGAAATATCTATGCATGATGTTGCCGAGCTATTCAAAAGCCTCGAATCCAGTAAAGAAACCTGCTGTGACGGCATTTCAATTTTTGTGCTGAAAAAGCTTCAACCAGAACTAGCTCCTTAATAGTATTATAAGCATTGTTATCGGCCAAGGGAAGGGGCGAACCACGAGTGTGCAAGATTTATTTGCCCTTTTCATCTGTTTTTCTTTGATTTTTAATTTGTTTAAACTTTGTACTCAAGAATAATTTTTGTACCTTCAAACAGTTTTGTATAATATTTCTGTATTTAATGGAACAGAGAAAGAAAATAAAAAAAACTTATAGAATCAAGTATAGCTCAATGTGGAATAGAGCTAAGATCACGTATGTTGGTATCAAACCTGATATTGGTGACACTTGAATCAAGTATGGCTTAATGATATTGCTAACCAACAGGAAGCAGGTTTGACATGTTGATGCTTTGCATACCCAATCCTTACAGCAATGTGGCCTGAGGAATACTTGCAAGGAGTATAAGCGATAGGATGCAGTTTGCCAACCATACAAGTGCAATACGACAGATACAGAGATCTCTGCACTCATTCCATCAATGGCAGTATCTCCTGCATGCTCAAAAATTCTACTTGGCAAAAAAGTTGACATATTGTGACATTGTAACCTCTTTAATATGACTTGGTGGACGATGGACCTTCCAGGATCAGAGACAGTCATGAAGGGATGTGCCGAGTATTCAGTGAATTATTGGTAAAGAGATATTTTGAAAAACTTGCTGATGATCTGTGGAATCTGTAAAGGATTATTCTCAATTTTGCACTCCTGACTCCTTTGTCTCAGGATAATTTAAGATTATAATATATCTGAAGCAAACATCCATTGGATGTGGTCTGAAGGAGCCTTGTTAAGTCGACCCCACTTAATCACTACACTTAACTCCTATTAGCCTCCTGACAGTAAGGAACCTATAATCAATCATTAGAGAATACAACATCTTAAAGTATGCTGTTCAAAACCGTTTCAACTTCCTTAGCCTTTTAGATGAGTCACAGGTCACAGCTAAGTGGTCCCAGCGACTTATGAGAAATCTTTACCATTGCTCTTAAGCACTTGACATTGGCAAAAATTATTCAAACACTCCGTCCTGCCTACTAGTTGTGAATTGTGACATACATGTGTAAATAAACAGGGAAAGAGACACAAAACAAACACTCAGGTTTCAGAAGAACATGGGCACACTTGATGCAGGGAACTCACTGTTGGAACCAAGTTACCAACATGAAGTGCATGCAACAGTGTCTCCAGACTGCCTCATTTGCTCAAGACAGCCTTCTATTTGTTTCTAAAATGATTATCCTCTGCAACATAATGTGACCATTGCTTCACAACATACGGTCATGATAGCAATACACATTAAGGATATCCTACCAAACACTAAATGCAGCTTATACTTTTATGTTTTTAAGTGGGATGAATCTGTGAATGAAATGTCACCTGCTTGTGACCAGTGTTAGTCTTTGAGAAGTTCCTTACTCACAAATGCACTCAGTCCATTGAAAACTCCCAGGATGCTGAGAGGTGCACACATAATTATATAAAAATAAAAAATAAAAATAAAGAAAGCAAGATCATTTGTTATGAACATAATGTATAGACTAAGTAGGGAAGGAACAAGCAGAATATTATATAGATTAAAATATTTTCATTGAAGTTTTTGTTATGACGTCAGTTCTAGAGTGATGTAATATTGAACATGTTGAGATTGATATTGTTACTCTCATGGGCAAGAAAATCACATGAACGTTTTCAATTATAATTTTTTGAATGAGTATGACGATATAATATCAGAAAAATATTGTTTTGTCTTAATTTATTGCATATCAATTATTTTTAAATAAAATTTGTATATTTTTTTAATTTTTTCTTCACAGGTTAAACAAGACAGTGGACAATAAACTCATAATTAACATGAAATAATATATGATTCTTCTCAACGACTTGTTTCCCATTAGAGAATATAAATGAATCAACTTGCAGAAATGAAACACAAACTAGAGAACATATGTTGATGGGCACACATTGAAGAAAAATTACTTATCGTAAAAATGTGTTGTATTTTAATTTAAAAATACAGTTGAAAACATTGAAAAGATCCTATAAAAATCTTAGCTTAAGATTTTCAGTAATAAAAGGGATAAACGAGAATAAAAATGTATCTTTTGCAAATGGTTGCAAATGACCATTTTGTATAAAATATATTGGAGGAGCAACTTCAAGCAATTCTAAATCATCACACACTAGAAAAAACATTTATGAAGTGCGTTGTAAAGCACTTACAACCAATTCACATGTAAAATATGTCTTACATAAAAAACTCATTTATCGTTTATTTTTGTAAAGTGTGTTGGAGAGCATGTTCAAATGGTTCTAGTTAAAAGACTAACAATCTGATACATAACAAATGTGTAGTGTGTGGTATGGCATCTTCTAATTGTTTTTGTGAAGTGTGTGGCAAAGCATTTACAAAAAAATCTCATGTTGCCAGACACATGCGAACACACACTGGAGACAAACCTTATTCATGTGAAGTGTGTGGCAAAGCATTTGCAAACAAATCTACTGCTGTGATACACATGCGAAGAATACACACTGGAGAGAAAAAATTTTCATGTAAAATTTGTGGTCAAACATTTGTAATCAATGCTGAATTAAAATCACACATAAGAACACACACTGGAGAGAAACCTTTTTCTTGTAAAGTATGTGGTAAAGCATTTGCACATCAAGGTAATGCAACAGTACACATGCAAACACATACTGGAGAGAACCCCTTTTGTTGTGAAGTGTGTGGTAAAGCTTTTTTGCATCGAAATCATGTACGTAGACACATGCAAACACACACCGGAAAGAAAAGATTTTCATGTGAAATGTGTGATCAAACATTTGTAACCAATGCCGAATTAAAATCACACATGCGAACACACACTGGAGAGAAACCTTTTTCTTGTGAACTTTGTGGTAAATCATTTGCTCATCAAGGTAATCTAACTGTACACATGCGAAACCACAGTGGAGACAGACCTTTTTCTTGTAAAGTGTGTGGTAAAGCATTTGCATATCAAAGTCATATAGCAAGACACATGCGAACACACACTGGAGAGAAATGCCTGCCACTGACATAGCCCAGAAAAGTCGGAAAAAATACACTAGCCAGTTCCATAGTGTTAAAACAGAAGAATGGACCAACCATAAACGGGCAAAATACCTACCGACTGAACTATCCCAAGAATATATTGATAGGGATGGTTCCCTGGACTGGCTCAAAAGAGGATCCCTCCATTACGACCAAGAGAGGTTGATATTGGATGCACAAGACCAGGGCCTCATGACAAACGCCTTCAAAAAGATGTGTGGTCTAAGCAACAATAATAAATGCAGGTTCTGTAGCACTGAGGTTGAGAGTGTGGGCCACCTGATTTCTGGTTGCAAAGTCCTACTTGGAGACGGTTATTATACAGATCGCCATAACGGAGTTTGCAAATACCTTCACTGGAAGATATGTAAGAAACTCAACATTCAGTGTAGTAAAAACTCCTGGGAACATATACCCGAACGAACAGTTGGGAATGACAACTACACTATTCACTATGACTACATAATCTCTACTACTACATATCTTGAAAATGCAGCTGTTAAACCAGATATAGTGATTTGGGACAGAGCAAACAAAAAAGCGACCGTAATAGAGGTCAGTGTACCCAATGATACAGGGCTTAACAGAGTTGAGAGGGAAAAGATTACAAAGTATCAAGGACTTATGTATGATATGGAATGAAATTGGAAATTAAAAGACGTTTCAATTATACCAGTAAGCATAGGAGCAACTGGGCTTATGAAAAAGAACTTTAAAAAGTACATAGCAAGCATACCCGGTGAACCAAGTGCAAGTGAAATACAAACGATTGCACTGAAAGGGACGGCTAGAATCCTGAAAAGATCTCTTGGTTGGACTCACTAAAATAGGGGTAAATGTCAGACATCTGGTTGGATGTCCCATCCCCTAGAAGAAAAAGTTTAAGAAAAATGAAAAAAAAAAGGGAGAAATCTTTTACTTGTGAAATTTGTGGTAAAGCATATACACAACAATCTCATGGAATGGCACACATGCGAATACACACTAGAGATAAACTTCATTCTTGTGAAGTGTGTGGTAATGCATTTGTACACCAAGGTGATGCAATTAAACACATGCGAACACACACTGGAGAGAAACCTTTTTCTTGTGAAGTGTGTGGTAAAGCATTTGCACATCAAAATCATGTAAAGAGACACATGCGAACACATACTGGAGAGACACCTTATTCTTGTGAGGTTTGTGGAAAAGCATTTGCACAAGGAAATCATGTAAGACGACACATGCGAACACACACAGGAATGCCATCGAGATCCAAGCAAGAGAATTAGCCATCTGCTCTTCAGAAATGATCTTAAGCTGTATGCCAGCTCTGACACAGATCTGCACCAGCTTCTGCAAGTAGTATACACCTTCATTGACATTGGAATAAAGTTTTGCCTGCATAAATGTGCCAAGTGTACACTCAGAGCTGGGAAGAAGACCCACACAGAATATATGCAACTAAATGAAGACATCGACATCAGGGATCTAGCAGAGTATGTGTTACAGGAAAAGGGGCTGTCCGTTTCCATGTAAATAAGAAGAACATTAGATGGGTGAAAGTGAGATTAGGATAAGCCCAGACTCGAACCTTGTAAGCAAGGTTCAGAAATAGAATGTTAGAAATTGGAATTTTAAAAAGGCCTATTGTTAATTCTATTAATAAATAGTTAGATATTGTTTATATTGTAAAAAGTATTGTTCGTTCTTTTATGAAAACAATTAAAAATGTCAGCTAAAAAGAATAAACAATACAAATTAAAAATGTATTGTTAAAAAATAGGTTAGTTGAGAATTCATTGCTGTCAAAAGTGTGTTTGGAAAACGTGTGCGTAGCCACGTGAATTGGTCACGTTTTGCAACTACAGTTCTGATATCATAGCAAAAGGGATTCTCAATATAGGAGCTAGAGTTGAGGCAGAACAGTTGAGTCTGCTACTCAGTCAGGGAGAAAGTTGGGAGTTCTTTGGAAGTGAAAGGAAAAACAGTAAACTATGTGGATCCTGAATTTGAATTCCTGACGTCATCATCATTCGACCAGTCCAATGAATAAAGAATCACCTTTTTGTTTTTGTAAAACTGTTGTCGTGTCATCTTTCAAACCCAAATGGTAATGTGTGAAACATCTTATTATAAACACTGCGTAATTCTCTCCAAGATATGTCTCTCCTCCTCTCCATCTGTGTTATAAGAACTGTGCATCTCTCCTCCTCTCTAATATGCGTTATAAGAAATATAAGAACTGTACATCTATTACCCTCTCTCCTCACTAATATATGTTATAAGAAACATCTCAGAATTATATATATGTCTCGTGTCTCTCCTTAATATGTACCTTATGCAACACACGAGCTTTATAAGTACCTTGGGATTGAGGAAAATAACAACATACAACATGCCAAGACGAAGGAGAAGACAGGCAAAGAGTATGTACACCATGTAAGGAAAATCTGCAAAACACAGCTTAAAAATAAAATTACTGCCATCAACCAGCTTGCCATGCCAGTAATAACATATAATTTTGGTATCATTGACTGGCCACAAAAATACATCAACCAGCTAGATGTAAAGACACGGAAGCTACTAACGTTTCATAAAATAATATATAGAAATCAGTGTCTACCAAGACTTTTCCCAGGAGAGAAAGAGGACTGGGGCTCTCAGAGATCAACCACCAACATAGGGCAACTATAATGAGCACAGACCAGTATCTGAGAAGCTCCCATAACCACACCCTCTCAATAGTATATGGACATCAAGAGACAAGAGCCAGCAGAACAACATCAGTCACCAAGCTTGCCAAGTATTTTGGTCAAGGCTGCCTCACAGATGAAGATGAAACACCAAACAAGTGTGCCACAGAAATAGCAAGAAAGAGCCGGCAGAATTATACCAATACCTTCCAAAGGATAAACCTTGATGAATGGGACCAACTTCAGCATGCAAAATATTTTCTAGGAGGAACTCTCCGAGGAATACATAGATAAAGAAGGTTCCTTGGCCTGGCTCAAGTGGGTAACCCTCTACCACGATCAGGAAAGGATTCTAATGGCTGCTCAAGATCAGGGATTGATGACAATTGCTTTCAAGAAGATGTTAGGTCTCAGCAATGACAGCAAATGCAGATCCTACCACACAGAATTGGAAAGTATGAGTCATCTGGTATCAAGTTGTAAATTTTGGGGGCGATGACAACTACACAGCGAGACATGATGGAGTATGTAAGTACCTCCACTGGACCATCTGTAAAAAATTTAACATCCAGTGTAGCAGCAAGTCCTGGGAACGTCAACATGAAAGAACAGTCGGAAATGACATATATACCATATATTATGACCATGTAATCCCTACAGCCACCTACCTTGAAAATGCTACTGTGAAACCTGACATAGTTATATGGAATGTCAGAAAGTGTTGCAACCTTGGTTGAAGTGAGTGTCCCTAACGATGGAGGGTTGAACACAGCTGAAGGGGAGAAACAGGCCAAGTATCAAGGTTTCATGTATGATATGAAAAGAAACTGGAATCTTAAAGAAATATCAATCATATCAGTTATTATAGGTGCCACAGGGCTTATGAAGAACCTGGTCCTACCTAACTAATATTCCTGGTGAACCAAGTGCAAAAGAGATCCAGACAATTGCACTTAAGAGAACAACGAGGATACTAAAATGAGCTTTCGCTAGATAATCCAATGCTAAACTACATATAAAGACACTCTCGCAAAAATTGTTATGAAGTGTGTGGTACAACAATTACAGTTAAATATCTATTGATACAAAAATATGAAAATACATATTAGAGAACACAGTCTGTATAGAACTTGAATGCCTACTTAACAATGTCATAGAAAAAAACTTGCAAAATATGTGACAAAACCTTTGTAGTCAAATCCAATGCTAAGCTAAACATGAAAACACACTCTAGCCAGATTTGTTATTCATATGGAGTGTGTGGTAAAACAATAAATGTCATTATTTAATCCCATACAGAGATTTAGATTTCTTATTCGATTGTCGTTATTTTTCCAAAGTTATTCACACCTTCTACATGTGGATGTGACTCGGTAGGGCGCTTCTGTAAGTCGGAGATCTTGTGAAATGTATCTTTAACGGTCCCAGTGATACTCTACCACTTTTGACTTATTGATATCCCTGAACCTGCAAACATGATCTCTAACATTGATCGATTGCGACAACAAATTGGTGAATGCTGACTCACATTCCACATAAACTTACAATAACAATAATAAAAAATGATTATAATAGTGCTAATGATAATTTCAACTGAAAATCAATTCAGCATTATGCATGTAATATTGAGAAAATAACACTTGATATGTGTTGATATTATGTGAAT
Source organism: Euprymna scolopes (assembly GCF_053919585.1). Lineage (NCBI taxonomy): Eukaryota > Metazoa > Mollusca > Cephalopoda > Sepiida > Sepiolidae > Euprymna > Euprymna scolopes. Next base: position 60,956,207 of record NC_136526.1, read on the forward strand.
AAGCTAAATCAATAAAAAAGCCACCGAATTTGACCTGATGTTGTGTTTATCTTAAAACAAAATTGAACTTTTTACTCCAATTGATTCCACATTTAATAATATTTATTGTTAATTAATATAATAATGATTGTCGATAAGCCAGTTGAAACACTGGCCTGTTCACGATCAAGGAAGGTAATTTGTCTTTAAAAAATTATTTCTCAATGGTATATTGTAGTTATTACAAGGCTGATTGTAAAATCTCGGTTTTTGAATTGAGGTGTCACACTTTATTAAATATCGCAGATCAAGAAACCTCATTCTTCACTTTCTCATTATTTTGATAATCTTAGTTAAAAATAAAACTCTTTAATGAATTTATGTGAATCTTGGAATATGATTTATTTGTTTTTTAACAGGTACGTAGATCATTTGATTTTCTCTATTTTTGTCTTTTTAGTTGGTTTGAATCATTTTATGATACACATGCGAACACTTATTCATGTAAAGTATGTGGGAAAGCATTTGCACATCAACCATTTGTGAACACACAATTGTGAGCATAGGCCAATATATCAAATGTTCTTCTGACCCAAAAATAAAAATGGTGAATGAACATCACACCAAATGTTTGGCTCAGCAGACATCAACTACAAAGTTTGGCGAAAATTTATGTGGTAACACACTGGATAACACAATAGAAGAATAGCACAACCCAGCAACCCTAATTGCCTGAAAGAAGAGAGAGGAGCATACAAAAAGGGAACTGAAGACAAGACTAGAAGGATGGCAACAACATGAGAGCAAGCAGGTTTATGAAATAACTGAACCAGTACTCCATTGATAGCAGTGTCAGAAATAGCGAATAATTCCACCCCATCTTTCCAAGCTTATAAATCCTCGAAAAATGCAATTCAAGCCCTAATTTTTTTTTCAATTAAAGGAGCAAGGACCAAGATTTCATTAAAAAAAAAAAAAAAAGTGTTTTTTTTTTTAAAAGGTTTTAAACTTCGGACTTTACAGGTAAATTTCTAAAAAACAGTATTTTTTTGTTTTAAATTTGAATATATTATGTATTGACCTTTTCTCTTCAATTTGTGAGTAAATAATTATGTACTTATCAAGTTCTAAATTAATTATTATTAGACATTTACAAAATGGGAGGCGTGAATTATTCGACCCCCTGTCTTTCCAAGCTTATAACTCCTTGAAAAATGTAATTCAAGCCCTAATTTTTTTTTTCAATTAAAGGAGCAAGGACCAAGGTTCCATTAAAAAAAAAGAAAAAACAAATAACGTGGTTTAAAAAAAAGGTTTTAAACTTCAAACTTTACAGGTAAAATTCTAAAAGAACACTATGTTTTTTTTTTTTTAATTTGAATATATTATGTATTGCCATTTTCTCTTCAATTTGTGAGTAAATTAATTATTTACTTTCGGGTGACTAAATTAATTATTTACTTTTTAATAGACACTTAAAAATTGGGATGGGGGGGTTCGTGAATTAAAAAAAAAAACGTTTGTCTAAAATATTATATTCGATTTATTGGAAAGAACATAAAATTTCACATTGACCCTGAAAATATCGTAAAAATAGAATCAATAGAAAAATTTTGATATATTTTTAAAGTTTAAAAATTGAAAAATATTGAGTTCGGAAAATTCATTACTGTTTTAAAAAAATATATATTTCTATTACTTTTAAAACAACTGTAATAGTTTATTTTGGAAGTATAATCCATAAAGAAAATAAATAACCCACTTTTAACAGAGAAATTCCGAGATTTTTATATTGTATTCGCAGTTTCGTGTTAGGGGTGTCAAAAATTCCTACAAAAATTCTGATACTGCTACTCCATTGACAAGGAGCCTTCTCTACAATGGCTTAAAAGTGACAAATTTCCATTTGATGAAGAATGGTTAATTATAGCTGCACAAGACCAAGGCTTACAAATGGATTTGAGAAAATGTCTTAAAAAAACTGACCAATGCAGGTATATCAGAATTTTTGTAGGAATTTTTGACACCTCTAACACGAAACTGAGAATAAAATATAAAAAACTCGTAATTTCTCTTTTAAAAGTGGGTTATTTTCTTTATGAATTATACTTCCAAAATGAACTATTAAAGTTGTATAAAAAGTAATAGAAATATTATTTTTTTTATTTAAAAAAAAACAGTAATGAAATTAATAGAATTTTACGAGCTCAGTATTTTTCAATTTTAAACATTTAAAAATCTATCAAAATTTTTCTATTGATTCTATTTTTACGATATTTTCAGGGTCAATGTGAAATTTTATGCTCTTTCCAATAAATTGATTATAATATTTTAGACAAACGTTTTTTTTTATTCAGCCCCCCCCCCCCCATTTTGAAATGTCTACGAAAAAATAAATAATTAATTTACTCACCAAAGTTTTATATATCACAAATTGAAGATAAAAGATTAATAAATAATATATTCAAATTTAAAACAAAAAAAAATGTAGTGTTTTTTAGAAATGTACCTGTAAAGTCCGAAGTTTAAAACCTTTTTTTTAAACCACGTTATTTGTTTGTTTGTTTTTTTTGTTTTTTTTTTTTATGAAACCTTGGTTCTTTCTCCTTTAATTGAAAAAAAAAATGGGGGTTTGAATTACATTTTTCGAGTAGTTAAAAGCTTGGAAAGACAAGGGGTCGAATTAATTCACGCCTCCCATTTTGAAATGTCTATTAAAAAGTAAATAATTAATTTACTCACCAAAGTGTTATATATCACAAATTGAAAATAAAAGATCAATAAATAATATATTCAAATTTAAAGCAAAAATGTAGTGTTTTTTTTTTAGAAATTTACCCGTAAAGTCTAAAGTTTAAAACCTTAAAAAAAAAAAACACGTTGTTTTTTTTTTGTCTGTTTTCTTTTTAAATGAAACCTTGGCCCTTTCTCCTTTAATTGAAACACAAATAGGGCTTGAATTACATTTTTCGAGGAGTTATAAGCTTGGAAAGACAGGGGGTGGAATTATTCAATATTTTTCACGAAATTTCTGACACACCTAATGCAACTCGAAAGGTCGTCGAACATCTGGGAACATGAACATAACTCTGTTATATACGCTACAGACAGACGACTTCTCATTGTGTTAAAAGATCATTTTTACTGTTGTCTCATGAAGAGATATACTTAAATATTTGAAGAAATGTGAGGGGTGTACTCACTTTTGTGATATATATATATATATATATATATATATATATATATATATATATATATATATATATATATATATGATTAGTTTTTTTTGGAAAAAGAATTCCAGCAGAGTGCTCAATTAAAAGGAAAATCCAAATTTTAAGAGCGTACTTATATTTTTATTTTATGGAGGGTAATTGTAAAGCTGAATCCCTTGTCTATGAGGCCACAGTAACGGAACAATCCACAAATATACCGGAAATATATATAGGTATGACAAAAGGCCAATTTAAACAAAGATATTATGCACATATGAGCTCCTTTAGAGCTAAAACAAGGATGAATACAGCATTAGCTACCCGCGTGTGGGAGCTTAAAGAAAAAAATACACCCTTTTCCATAAAATGGAGAAAAATAGAGCATAGACCAGCATACGTCCCGGAATTAAGTCAATGCTCACTCTGTAACGCAGAGAAATACTACATCCTCCGGTCCATTCATGACCCAAAAATAAAATGTTTAAATGTGAGGAGTGAAGCTTTGAAAAGTTGCATACATAGAAGGAAGGGGCTCCTAATAAATTGGATCAATGAAAAGAACAACACTTAGATGTTGTTTATATATATATATATATATAAGGAAAAAAATTGTAAATACATAAATAATTAGTCGGTAAACTTGGATTTTAATCGCAATTATATTATAGATTTTTAATTAATGTCATATATATAAAAAAAAAAATAAAAAAAAAAAAAATTATATTTTATAAACGTAATTTATAATCTATTTCGAATTTAAAACTATAGAAAAATATAATAATGTTAATAAACTAGGGAAATCACTTAGGATACATAAATACTCACTTCCCCAAACCTTGAAAGATTTGTGTTTTTTAAAAATAATTTTTAAACGTATTTCGAAATTTTTAAACGTGATTCGATATAATTAAAAATATATTTTTTAAAACTTTAAACGTATTTTTGGAAATTTTTAAATGTTCGATATAATTAAACGAATTTTTAAGTTTTTAACCGATACCAATACAGATTTTGAAGTTTTTATACATAAGGAAAGAGATTTTGAAATTAAATGGGGTTCAAATTAAAATCGATTCATATAAAAAAAACATTTTTTCGAAATTAGATCTTAAATTTAAATAATTCAAAGTTGAAAATTAGGTATTACATTACCCGATATATATATATATATATATATATATATATATATATATATATATATATGTATATATATATATATATATATATATATATATATATATATATAGATAAAAAAAAAAAAAAAAGGGGGGGGGAATTAAACAAAACGAGATTTGAACGTGGATTCGCGAGGTATATATACTTCACACTTCCGGTTATAAGATAGACGAATATTGGCTGAAGAGAGCTTGATAAGGATACCTTAAACGGGCCATATTATCGGGCTTGAAACCGACGGTACCAATGATCTGTCTCAACTAACAACTTTCTGTACACAAAATATATATATATATATATATATATATATATATATATATATATATATATATATATATATATATATATATATTATAAGTAACGGTCAAAATATCAAGGAAGGTCTACATAACGGGATAGAAGTTTTTCACATCTTTATTTTCTGAGTTCACTAAAGAAAAGAAACAGAGAGAGAGGGAGGAAACTTTAAAAGAGAGTTCCAAACAAAGGGCCATCACTAGATTTTTGTTGTATGTTAACAGTCGTAAAATATCAGGAAATAATAATTCTTGAATAAGTAATATTTAACGATGAGATTTTTTCAAGGCAAATCTTAAACAAAAACGATGAATTTTAAATTGATTTTCACTTTAAGATTTTAATTTAAAATGACGACTTCTATAGGTTTTCGGCTATGCTGAAAACGAATATGGTTTGCGCATAGTTCCTCAGAGATTGCCGCCAGCAATACCATAAGAAATTACATTGGTTAATATCTGGAAATCATCTTATTTGTGGAAAATTTAAACGCGATTCGTTTTCAGCATATCCTAAAATTTATAAAGATCGTCATTTTTAAAGAAAATGTTAAGGATAAAACCAGGTAAAAAATTTTAAATGAATAAATAAATGGGCAATCAATAATAAGTAATTGAGTCATCATCGTCTTTTTCCTATGGCATGGCAATAGCTTCAGTAATTTAATATACGTGATCACCAATAATTTTTAACAATGAAAGAATATTTTGTAATTTAACATAACGCAAAAAAAAAAAAAAATAGCTGCTTTTTTTTCTAATGCCAAAAACTCATTAATATAATTTTTAGGTAATATTGACAAATTTTTTCAATTGTTTCATGTAATGTAATGCGACAGGCATAGTCGTAGTTGACACTTTATGACTGGAAATAAAAAAATAAATGAATTTAGGTAAAAATGGCACCGGTAATAAAGGCACCCGCAAAAATTGGCAAAAGTGAATAAAAAGGTAAAAATGGCACAGGTAAAAATGGCACAGGTAAAAATGGAACCCGCAAAAAATGGCATAAGTGAATAAAAAGGTAAAATGTCACAGGTAATAATGGCACCCGCAAAAAATTGCAAAAGTGAATAAAAAGGTAAAACTGGCACCACCGGTAATGATGGCACCCGCTAAAAATGGCAAAAGGGAATAAAAAGGTAAAAATGGCACCGGTAATGATGGCACCCGCAAAAAATGGCAAAAGTGAATAAAAAGGTAAAAATTCCACCGGTAATAATGGCACCCGCAAAAAAATGGCAAAAGTGAATAAAAAGTTAAAAATAACACCGGAAAAAATGAAAATAAGAAAAAAAGTACCAAATAAGTAAATATAGATGAATATCTCAAAATTATTAAAAGGGTAAACAACGAATGAATAATTTAAATGTTCTTTGATCGAGAAGTTTAACCTGGTGATAGTTTAGTAACACGCACTAAAAAAGATAGCCACTGCCCCTATACTGCAGAAGAGTTCTTTATTATTTCGTGAACACAAAAAATGTTAAAACTAACTAAATTTCTCCAAATAAAATATTTGTTTTATTTTTTGCTAATACAAGACGTGATTTCTTTTTTGTTTTGTAATAAAAATTGTTAAAACTAAAGTATTTTTTTTGTTTTGTAATAACATAAAAATTGTTAAAACTAAAGTAATATTTTGTTTTGTAATAACACAAAAATTGTTAAAACTTAAGTAATTTTTTCTGTTTTGTAATAACACAAAAATTGTTAAAACTAAAGTATTTTTTGTTTTGTAATAACACAAAAATTGTTAAAACTAAAGTAATTTTTTTGGTTTGTAATAGCACAAAAATTGTAAAAACTAAAGTAATTTTTTTGTGTTGGTAATAACACAAAAATTGTTAAAACTAATGTATATTTTTTGTTTTGTAATAACACAAAAATTGTTAAAACTAATGTATTTTTTTTGTAATAACACAAAAATGTGTAAACTAAAGTAATTTTTTTTGTTTGGTAATAATAAAACAAAAGTATTTTTTGTGTTGGTAATAACACAGATATTGTAAAAACTAAAGTAATTTTTGTTTTGTAATAACACAAAAATTATTAAAACTAAAGTATTTTTTTTGTTTTGTAATAACAAAAAATTGTTAAAACTAAAGTTGTTTTTTTGTTTTGTAATAACGCAAAAATTGTTAAAACTAAAGTAATTTTTTGTGTTGGTAATAACACAGAAAGTGTTAAAACTAAAGTATTTTTTTGTCATGTAATAACACAAAAATATTAAAACTAAAGTATTTTTTCTTGTTTTGTAATAACACAAAAATTGTTAAAACTAAAGTAATTTGTTGCTTTGTAATAACAAAAAATTGTAAAAACTAAAGTAATTTTTTTTTGTTGTGTAATAACGAAAAATTTGTTTAACTAAGGTAATTATTTTGTTTTGTAATAACACAAAAATTGTTTAAACTAAAGTATTTTTTTGTGTTGGAAATAACACAAAAATTGTTAAAACTCAAGTAATTTTTTTGTTTAGTAATAGCACAAAAATTGTTAAAACTAAAGTTATTTTTTTTTGTTTTGTACTAACACAAAAATTGTAAAAACTAAAGTAATTTTTTGCTTTGTAATAACAAAAAATTGTTAAAACTAAAGTAATTTTTTTTATTTTGTAATAACAAAAAATTTGTTTAACTAAGGTTATTATTTTGTTTTGTAATAACACAAAATTTGGTAAAACTAAAGTAAATTTTTTTGTTTTGTAATAACAAAAAATTGTAAAAACTAAAGTAATTTTTTTGTTTTGGAATAACAAAAAAATTGTTAAAATTAAAGTGTTTTTTTTGCTTAGTAATAACACAAAAATTGTTAAAACTAAAGTATTTTTTTTGTTTTGTCATAACACAGAAATTGTTAAAACTTAAGTAAATTTTTTTGTGTTATAACGACACAAAAATTATTAAAACTCAAGTATTTCCTCTTTTGTAATAACACAAAAATTGTTAAAACTAAAGTAATTTTTTGCTTTGTAATAACAAAAAATTGTAAAAACTAAAGTAATTTTTTTTGTTTTGTAATAACAAAAAATTTGTTAACTAAAGTAATTTTTTGTGTTTGTAATAACACAAAAATTGTTAAAACTGAAGTGATTTTTTTCTTTAGTAATAGCACAACAATTGTTAAAACTAAAAAAATTTTTTTGTTTTGTAATAACACAAAAATGGTTAAAACTAAAATAATTTTTTGCTTTGTAATAACAAAAAATTGTAAAAACTAAAGTAATTTTTTTTGTTTTGGAATAACAAAAAAATTGGTAAAACTAAAAAATTTTTGTTGTTTTGTAAAAACGCAAAAATTGTTAAAACTAAAGTAATATGTTGCTTTGTAATAACAAAAAATTGTAAAAACTAAAGTAATTTTTTTTTGTTTTGTAATAACGAAAAATTAGTTTAACTAAGGTAATTATTTTGTTTTGTAATAACACAAAAATTGTTAAAACGAAAGTATTTTTTTGTGTTGGTAATAACACAAAACTTGTTAAAACTTAAGTAATTTTTTTGTTTAGTAATAGCACAAAAGTTGTTAAAACTAAAGTAATTTTTTTTGTTGTGTACTAACACAAAAATTGTAAAAACTAAAGTAATTTTTGTTTTGTAATAACACAAAAATTGTTAAAACTAAAATAATTTTTTTGTTTTGTAATAACACAAAAATTGTTAAAACTAAAGTAATTTTTTGCTTTGTAATAACAAAAAATTGTAAAAACTAAAGTAATTTTTTTTATTTTGTAATAACAAAAAATTTGTTTAACTAAGGTAATTATTTTGTTTTGTAATAACACAAAATTTGGTAAAACTAAAGTAATTTTTTGTTTTGTAATCACACAAAAATTGTTAGAACTAAAGTAAATTTTTTTGTTTTGTAATAACAAAAAATTGTAAAAACTAAAGTATTTTTTTGTTTTGGAATAACAAAAAAATTGTTAAAACTTAAGTATGTTTGTTGTTTTGTAATAACACAAAACTTGTTAAAATTAAAGTATTTTTTTTGTTTTGTAATAACACAAAAATTGTTAAAACTAAAGTAAATTCTTTTGTTTTATAACGACACAAAAATTATTAAAACTAAAGTATTTTTTCTTTTGTAATAACACAAAAATTGTTAAAACTAAAATAATTTTTTGCTTTGTAATAACAAAAAATTGAAAAAACTAAAGTATTTTTTTTGTTTTGTAAAAACGAAAAATTTGTTTAACTAAGGTAATTATTTTGTTTTGTAATAACACAAAATTTGGAAAAACTAAAGTAATTTTTTTGTGTGGGTAATAACACAAAAAATGTTAAAACTGAAGTGATTTTTTTGTTTAGTAATAGCACAAAAATTGTTAAAACTAAAGTAATTTTTTTGTGTTGTAATAACACACAAATTGTAAAAACTAAAGTAATTTTTTGTTTTGTAATAACACAAAAATTATTAAAACTAAAATAATTTTTTTGTTTTGGAATAACACAAAAATTGTTAAAACTAAAGTAATTTTTTTTCTTTGTAAAACAAAAAATTGTAAAAACTAAAGTAATTTTTTTTTTTGTAATAACAAAAAATTTGTTTAACTAAGGTAATTATTTTGTTTTGTAATAACACAAAATTTGGTAAAACTAAAGTATTTTTTTGTTTTGTAATAACACAAAAATTGTTAAAACTAAAGTAAATTTTTTTGTTTTGTAATAACAAAAAATTGTAAAAACTAAAGTAATTTTTTTGTTTCGGAATAACAAAAAAATTGTTAAAACTAAAGTATTTTTTTTTGTTTTGTAATAACACAAAAATTGTTAAAACTAAAGTAAATTTTTTTGTTTTTAATGACACAAAAATTATTAAAACTAAAGTATTTTTTCTTTTGTAATAACACAAATATTGTTAAAACTAAAGTAAATTTTTTTGTTTTGTAATAACAAAAAATTGTAAAAACTAAAGTAATTTTTTTGTTTTGTAATAACAAAAAATTTGTTTAAACTAATGTAATTATTTTGTTTCGTAATGACACAAAAATTGTTAAAACTAAAGTATTTTATTTGTTTTGTAATAACACAAAAATTATTAAAACTAAAGTAATTTTTTGTTTTGTAATAACACAAAAATTGTAAAAATTAAAGTATGTTTTGTGTTGTAATAACACAAAAATTGTTAAAACTAAAGTAATTTTTTTTTGTAATAACACAAAAATTGTTAAAACTAAAGTAATTTTTTGTTTTTTAATAACACAAAAATTGTGAAAACTAAAGTATTTTTTTGTTTTGCAATAACAGAAACATTGTTAACACTAAATATTTTTTGTTTTGTATTAACACAAAAATTGTGAAAACTAAAGTATGTTTATGGTTTTGTAATAACACAAAAATTGTTAAAACTAAAGTAATTTTTTTTTTTGGTAATAACACCTAAATTGTTAAAACTAAAGTAATGTTTCGTTTTGTAATAACACAAAAAATGTGAAAACTAAAGTAATTTTTTTTGTTTTGTAATAAAAAAAAATTGTCAAAACTAAAGTACTTTTTGTTTTCTAATAACAAAAAAATTGTTTAAACTAAGGTAATTATTTTGTTTTGTAATAACACAAAATTGTTAAACCTAAAGTTGTGTTTTTGTTTTGTAATAACACAAAAATTGTTAAAACTAAAGTAATATTTTGTTTTGTAATCACACAAAAATTGTTAAAACTAAAGTATTTTTTTGTGTTGGTAATAACACAGAAATGGTGTAAACTAAAGTAATTTGTTTTGTTTTTAAATAACACAAACATTATTAAAACGAAAGTATTTTTTTTTGTTTTGTAATAACGCAAAAGTTTTAAAACTAAAGTAATTTTTGTGTTGGTAATAACACAGAAATTGTTAAAACTAAATACTTTTGTTTTGTTTTGAAATAACACAAAAATTGTTAAAACTAAGTAATTTTTTTTGTCATGTAATAACACAAAAATATTAAAACTAAAGTATTTTTTCTTGTTTTTTAATAACACAACAATTGTTAAAACTAAAAAAATTATTTTGTTTTGTAATAACACAAGAATTGTTAAAACAAAAGTATTTTTTTTTGTTTGGTAACGACACAAAAATTATTAAAACTAAAGTAATGTTTTGTTTTGTAATAACACAAAAATTGTTAAAACTAAAGTAATTTCTTTGTTTTGTAATAACACAAAAATTGTTAAACTAAAGTAATAATTTTTGGTTTTGTAATAACACAAAAATTGTTAAAACTAAAGTATTTTTGTTGTTTTGTAATAACACAAAAATTGATTAAACTAAAGTAATTATTTTTGGTTTTGTAATAACACAAATCTTGTTAAAACTAAAGTAATTTTTTGTTTTGTAATAACAAAAAAATTGTTAAAACTAAAGTAATTTTTTTGTTTTGTAATAACACAAAAATTGTTAAAATTAAAGTAATTTTTTTGTTTTGTAATAACACAAAAATGGTTTAAACTAAAGTTTTTTTTTGTTTTGTAATAACACAAAAATTGTTAAAACTGAAGTAATGTTTCTGTTTTGTTATAACACAAAAATTATTAAAACTGAAAGATTTTTTTTGTTTTGTAACAACACAAAAATGGTCAAAACTAAAGTACTTTTTGTTTTGTAATAACACAAAAATTGTTAAAAGTAAGGTATTTTTTTTTGTTTAGTAATAGCACAAAAATTGTTAAAACTAAAGTAATTTTTTTTGTTTTGTAATAACACAAAAATTGTAAAAACTAATATATTTTTTTTTTTGTAATAACATAAACATTGTTAAAACTAAAGTAATTTGTTCTGGTTCGTAATAACACAAAAATGTGTAAAACTAAAGTAATTTTTTTTGGTTTTGTAATAACACAAAAATTGTTAAAACTAAAGTATTTTGTTTTGTTTTGTAACGACACAAAAATTATTAAAACTAAAGTAATGTTTTGTTTTGTAATAACACAGAAATTGTGAAAACTAAAGTAATGTGTTTGTTTTGTAATAACACAAAAATTGTTAAAACTAAAGTAATTTTTTTTCTTTTGTAATGACAGAAAAATTGTTAAAACAAATGTATTTTCTTTGTTTTGTAATACCACAAAAATTGTTAAAACTAAAGTAAATTCTTTGTTTTGTAATAACAGAAAAATTGTAAAAAAAACTAATTATATTTGGTTTTGTAATAACACAAAAATTGTTAAAACTAAAGTATTTTTGTTGTTTTGTAATAACACAAAAATTGTTTAAACTAAAGTAATTATTTTTGGTTTTGTAATTACACAAATCTTGTTAAAACTAAAGTACATTTTTGTTGTGTAATAACAAAAAAATTGTTAAAACTAAAGTAATTTTTTTTGTAATAACACAAAAATTGTTAAAACTAAAGTATTTTTTTATTTTGTAATAACACAAAAATTGTTTAAACTAAAGTATTTTTTGTTTTGTAATAACACAAAACGTGTTAAAACTGAAGTAATGTTTCTGTTTTGTAATAACACAAAAATTATTAAAACTAAAGTATTTTTTTTGTTTTGTAACAACACAAAAATTGTTAAAACTAAAGTAATTTTTTGTTTTGTAATAACACAAAAATTGTCAAAACTAAAGTATTTTTGTTTCTAATAACACAAAAATTGTTAAAAGTAAAGAAATTTTTTTGTTTTGTTATAACACAAAAATTTTTAAAACTAAAGTAAGGTTTTTGTGTTGGTAATGACACAAAAATTTTTAAAACTTAAGTATTTTTTTTGTTTTGTAATAACACAAAAATTGTTAAAACTAAAGTATTTTTTGTTTTGTAATAACACAAAAATTGTAAAAACTAAAGTAATTTTTTTGTGTTGGTAATAACACAAAAATTGTTCAAAGTAATGTATATTTTTTGTTTTGTAATAACACAAAAATTGTTAAAACTAATGTATTTTTTTTGTAATAACACAAAAATGTGTAAACTAAAGTAATTTTTTTTGTTTTGTAATAATAAAACAAAAGTATTTTTTGTGTTGGTAATAACACAGATATTGTAAAAACTAAAGTAATTTTTGTTTTGTAATAACACAAAAATTATTAAAACTTAAGTATTTTTCTTGTTTTGTAATAACAAAAAATTGTTAAAACTAAAGTTGTTTTTTTGTTTAGTAATAGCACAAAAATTGTTAAAACTAAAGTAATTTTTTTTGTTTTGTACTAACAAAAAAATTGTAAAAACTAAAGTAATTTTTGTTTTGTAATAACACAAAAATTGTTAAAACTAAAATGATTTTTTTTTGTAATAACACAAAAATTGTTAAAACTAAAGTAATTTTTGGCTTTGTAATAACAAAAGATTGTTAAAACTAAAGTAATTTTTTTTATTTTGTAATAACAAAAAATTTGTTTAACTAAGGTAATTATTTTGTTTTGTAATAACACAAAATTTGGTAAAACTAAAGTAATTTTTTTTTGTTTTGTAATAACACAAAAATTGTTAAAACTAAAGTAATTTTTTTGTTTTGTAATAACAAAAAATTGTAAAAACTAAAGTAATTTCTTTGTTTTGGAATAACAAAAAAATTGTTAAAACTAAAGTATTTTTTTTGTTTTGTAATAACACAAAAATTGTTAAAACTAAAGTATTTTTTTTTGTTTTGTAATAACACAAAAATTGTTAAAACTTAAGTAAATTTTTTTGTTTTGTAACGACACAAAAATTATTAAAACTAAAGTATTTTTTCTTTTGTTATAACACAAAAATTGTTAAAACTAAAGTAATTTTTTGCTTTGTAATAACAAAAAATTGTAAAAACTAAAGTAATTTTTTTTGTTTTGTAATAACGAACAATTTGTTTAACTAAGGTAATTATTTTGTTTTGTAATAACACAAAAATTGTTAAAACTAAAGTAATTTTTTGCGCTTGTAATAACACAAAAATTGTTAAAACTGAAGTGATTTTTTTGTTTAGTAATAGCCCAACAATTGTTAAAACTAAAGTAATTTTTTTTTGTTTTGTAATAACACAAAAATTGTTAAAACTAAAATAATGTTTTTGTTTTGAAATAACACAAAAATTGTTAAAACTAAAATAATAGTGTGTTTTGTAATAACACAAAAATTCTTAAAACTAAAGTATTTTTTTTGTCTTGTAATAACACAAAAATTGTTAAAACTAAAGTTGTTTTTTTGTTTTGCAATAGCACAAAAATTGTTGAAACTAAAGTAATATTTTGTTTTGTAATAACACAAAAATTCCTAAAACAAAAGTATTTTTTGTGTTGGTAATAACACAGAAATTATTAAAACTAAAGTAATTTGTTTTTTTTAATAACATAAACATTGTTAAAACGAAAGTAATTTTTTTTGTTTAGTAATAACGCAAAAGTTTTAAAACTAAAGTAATTTTTGTGTTGGTAATAACACAGAAATTGTTAAAACTAAAGTATTTTTTTTTGTTTTGTAATACCACAAAAATTGTTAAAACTAAAGTAAATTCTTTGTTTTGTAATAACAGAAAAATTGTAAAAAAAACTAATTATATTTGGTTTTGTAATAACACAAAAATTGTTAAAACTAAAGTATTTTTGTTGTTTTGTAATAACACAAAAATTGTTTAAACTAAAGTAATTATTTTTGGTTTTGTAATTACACAAATCTTGTTAAAACTAAAGTAATTTTTTGTTGTGTAATACCAAAAAAATTGTTAAAACTAAAGTAATTTTTTTTGTAATAACACAAAAATTGTTAAAACTAAAGTATTTTTTTATTTTGTAATAACACAAAAATTGTTTAAACTAAAGTATTTTTTGTTTTGTAATAACACAAAACGTGTTAAAACTGAAGTAATGTTTCTGTTTTGTAATAACACAAAAATTATTAAAACTAAAGTATTTTTTTTGTTTTGTAACAACACAAAAATTTTTAAAACTAAAGTAATTTTTTGTTTTGTAATAACACAAAAATTGTCAAAACTAAAGTATTTTTGTTTTGTAATAACACAAAAATTGTTAAAAGTAAAGTAATTTTTTTGTTTTGTTATAACACAAAAATTTTTAAAACTAAAGTAAGGTTTTTGTGTTGGTAATGACACAAAATTTTTTAAAACTTAAGTATTTTTTTTGTTTTGTAATAACACAAAAATTGTTAAAACTAAAGTATTTTTTGTTTTGTAATAACACAAAAATTGTAAAAACGAAAGTAATTTTTTTGTGTTGGTAATAACACAAAAATTGTTCAAACTAATGTATATTTTTTGTTTTGTAATAACACAAAAATTGTTAAAACTAATGTATTTTTTTGTAATAACACAAAAATGTGTAAACTTAAGTAATTTTTTTGGTTTTGTAATAATAAAACAAAAGTATTTTTTGTGTTGGTAATAACACAGAAATTGTAAAAACTAAAGTAATTTTTGTTTTGTAATAACACAAAAATTATTAAAACTTAAGTATTTTTTTTGTTTTGTAATAACAAAAAATTGTTAAAACTAAAGTTGTTTTTTTTGTTTTGTAATAACGTAAAAATTGTTAAAACTAAAGTAATTTTTTGTTTTGGTAATAACACAGAAATTGTTAAAACTAAAGTATTTTTTTGTCATGTAATAACACAAAAATATTAAAACTAAAGTATTCTTTTGTCATGTAATAACACAAAAATATTAAAACTAAAGTATTTTTTTGTCATGTAATAACACAAAAATATTAAAACTAAAGTATTTTTTCTTGTTTTGTTATAACACTAAAATTTTTAAAACTAAAGTAATTTTTTTCTTTGTAATAACAAAATATTGTAAAAACTAAAGTAATTTTTTTTTGTTTTGTAATAACGAAAAATTTGTTTAACTAAGGTAATTATTTTGTTTTGTAATAACACAAAAATTGTTAAAACTAAAGTATTTTTTTTGTGTTGGTAATAACACAAAAATTGTTAAAACTTAAGTAATTTTTTTGTTTAGTAATAGCACAAAAATTGTTAAAACTAAAGTAATTTTTTTTGTTTTGTACTAACACAAAAATTGTAAAAACTAAAGTAATTTTTGTTTTGTAATAACACAAAAATTGTTAAAACTAAAATGATTTTTTTTTTGTAATAACACAAAAATTGTTAAAACTAAAGTAATTTTTTGCTTTGTAATAACAAAAAATTGTTAAAACTAAAGTAATTTTTTTTATTTTGTAATAACAAAAAATTTGTTTAACTAAGGTAATTATTTTGTTTTGTAATAACACAAAATTTGGTAAAACTAAAGTAATTTTTTGTTTTGTAATAACACAAACCTTGTTCAAACTAAAGTAAATTTTTTTGTTTTGTAATAACAAAAAATTGTAAAAACTAAAGTAATTTCTTTGTTTTGGAATAACAAAAAATTTGGTAAAACTAAAGTATTTTTTTTGTTTTGTAATAACACAAAAATTGTTAAAACTAAAGTATTTTTTTTGTTTTGTAATAACACAAAAATTGTTAAAACTTAAGTAAATTTTTTTGTTTTGTAACGACACAAAAATTATTAAAACTAAAGTATTTTTTCTTTTGTTATAACACAAAAATTGTTAAAACTAAAGTAATTTTTTGCTTTGTAATAACAAAAAATTGTTAAAACTAAAGTAATTTTTTTTGTTTTGTAATAACGAAAAATTTGTTTAACTAAGGTAATTATTTTGTTTTGTAATAACACAAAAATTGTTAAAACTAAAGTAATTTTTTGTGCTTGTAATAACACAAAAATTGTTAAAAATGAAGTGATTTTTTTGTTTAGTAATAGCCCAACAATTGTTAAAACTAAAGTAATTTTTTTTTGTTTTGTAATAACACAAAAATTGTAAAAACTAAAGTAATTTTTTGTTTTGTAATAACACAAAAATATTACAACTAAAATAATTTTTTTGTTTTGTAATAACACAAAAATTGTTTAAACTAAAATAATTTTTTGCTTTGTAATGACAAAAAATTGTAAAAACTAA
Organism: Euprymna scolopes; assembly: GCF_053919585.1. Classification (NCBI taxonomy): domain Eukaryota; kingdom Metazoa; phylum Mollusca; class Cephalopoda; order Sepiida; family Sepiolidae; genus Euprymna; species Euprymna scolopes. The sequence goes on from NC_136526.1 coordinate 60,972,755, forward strand.
AGTAATTTTTTTGTTTGTGAATAACAAAAAAATTGTTAAAACTAAAGTAATATTTTGCTTTGTAATAACAAAAAATGGTAAAAACTAAAGTAATTTTTTTTGTTTTGTAATAACGAAAAATTTGTTTAACTAAGGTAATTATTTTGTTTTGTAATAACACAAAAATTGTTAAAACTAAAGTATTTTTTTGTGTTGGTAATAACACAAAAATTGTTAAAACTTAAGTAATTTTTTTGTTTAGTAATAGCACAAAAATGGTTAAAACTAAAGTAATTTTTTTTGTTTTGTACTAACACAAAAATTGTAAAAACTAAAGTAATTTTTGTTTTGTAATAACACAAAAATTGTTAAAACTAAAATAATTTTTTTGTTTTGTAATAACACAAAAATTGTTAAAACTAAAGTAATTTTTGGCTTTGTAATAACAAAAAATTGTAAAAACTAAAGTAATTTTTTTTATTTTGTAATAACAAAAAATTTGTTTAACTAAGGTAATTATTTTGTTTTGTAATAACACAATATTTGGTAAAACTAAAGTATTTTTTTGTTTTGTAATAACACAAAAATTGTTAAAACTAAAGTAAATTTTTTTGTTTTGTAATAACAAAAAACTGTAAAAACTAAAGTCATTTTTTTGTTTTGGAATAACAAAAAAATTGTGAAAACTAAAGTATGTTTTTTTTTTGTAATAACACAAAAATTGTTAAAATTAAAGTATTTTTTGTTTTGTAATAACACAAAAATTGTTAAAACTAAAGTAAATTTGTTTGTTTTATAACGACACAAAAATTATTAAAACTAAAGTATTTTTTCTTTTGTAATAACACAAAAATTGTTAAAACTAAAGTAATTTTTTGCTTTGTAATAACAAAAAATTGTAAAAACTAAAGTATTTTTTTTTGTTTTGTAATAACAAAAAATTTGTTTAACAAAGTAATAATTTTGTGTTGTAATAACACAAAAATTGTTAAAACTAAAGTAATTTTTTTGTGTGGGTAATAACACAAAAATTGTTAAAACTGAAGTGATTTTTTTGTTTAGTAATAGCTCAAAAATTGTTAAAACTAAAGTATTTTTTTTTTTGTAATAACACAAAAATTGTAAAAACTAAAGTAATTTTTTGTTTTGTAATAACACAAAAATTATTAAAACCAAAATAATTTTTTTGTTTTGTAATAACACAAAAATTGTTAAAACTAAAGTAATTTTTTGCTTTGTAAAACAAAAAATTGTAAAAACTAAAGTAATTTTTTTGTTTTGTAATAACGAAAAATTTGTTTAACTAAGGTAATTATTTTGTTTTGTAATAACACAAAATTTGGTAAAACTAAAGTATTGTTTTGTTTTGTAATAACACAAACATTGTTAAAACTAAAGTAAATTTTTTTGTTTTGTAATAACAAAAAATTGTAAAAACTAAAGTATTTTTTTTGGTTTGGAATAACAAAAAAATTGTTAAAACTAAAGTATTTTTTTTTGTTTTGTAATAACACAAAATTGTAAAAACTAAAGTAATTTTTTTGTTTTTGTAATAACAAAAAATTTGTTTAAACTAAGGTAATTATTTTGTTCCGTAATGACACAAAAATTGTTAATACTAAAGTATTTTATTTGTTTTGTAATAACACAAAAATTATTAAAACTAAAGTAATTTTTTGTTTTGTAATAACACAAAAATTGTAAAAATTAAAGTATCTTTTGTTTTGTAATAACACAAAAATTGTTTAAACTAAAGTATTTTTTTTTGTAATAACACAAAAATTGTTAAAACTAAAGTAATTTTTTGTTTTTTAATAACACAAAAATTGTTAAAACTAAAGTATTTTTTTGTTTTGTAATAACACAAACATTGTTAAAACTAAATATTTTTTGTTTTGTATTAACACAAAAATTGTGAAAACTAAAGTATGTTTATGGTTTTGCAATAACACAAAAATTGTTAAAACTAAAGTAATTTTTTTGTTTGGTAATAACACAAAAATTATTAAAACTAAAGTAATTTTTTGTTTGGTAATAACACAAAAATTGTTAAAACAAAATAAATTTTTTGTTTTGTAATAACACAAAAAATGTGAAAACTAAAGTATTTTTTTTTTGTTTTGTAATAACAAAAAAATTGTCAAAACTAAAGTATTTTTTGTTTTGTAATAACAAAAAATTTGTTAAAACTAAGGTAATTATTTTGTGTTGTAATAACACAAAATTGTTAAAACTAAAGTATTTGATTTGTTTTGTAACAACACAAAAATTATTAAAACTAAAGTAATTTTTTGTTTTGTAATAATACAAAAATTGTTCAAATTAAAGTATTTTTTGTTTTGTAATAACACAAAAATTGTTAAAATTAAAGTAATTTTTTTTGTTTTGTAATAACAGAAAATTGTTAAAACTAAAGTAATTTTTTGTTTTTTAATAACACAAAAATTGTTAAAACTAAAGTAATTTTTTTTGTTTTGTAATAACAGAAAAATTGTTAAAACTAAAGTATTTTTTTGTTTTTTAATAACACAAAAATTGTTAAAACTAAAGTATTTTTTTTTTAATAACACAAAAATTGTTAAAACTAAAGTATTTTTTGTTTTTTAATAACACAAAAATTGTTAAAACTAAAGTAATTTTTTTTTTTTAATAACAGAAAAATTGTTAAAACTAAAGTATTTTTTTTTTTTTAATAACACAAAAATTGTTAAAACTAAAGTAATTTTTTGTTTTTTAATAACACAAAAATTGTTAAAACTAAAGTATTTTTTTGTTTTTTAATAACACAAAAATTGTTAAAACTAAAGTATTTTTTTGTTTTTTAATAACACAAAAATTGTTAAAACTAAAGTATTTTTTTTTTGTTTTGTAATAACACAAAAATTGTTAAAACTAAAGTATTTTTTTGTTTTTTAATAACACAAAAATTGTTAAAACTAAAGTATTTTTTGGTGTTTTGTAATAACACAAAAATTGTTAAAACTAAAGTAATGTGTTTTGTTTTTTAATAACACAAAAATTGTTAAAACTAAAGTAATTTTTTTTTTTTTGTAATAACACAAAAATTGTTAAAACTAAAGTAATTTTTTAAAAAATAAATATATAGTTTCATTTATCATGTCGTGGCTCTGTGACTCCGTTCCGTTGCGTTACATAATCAACCCTGTGCTCTTCCGGTGGCTTGATTTTTATCCGAGCACTTATCTTGAACATCGGTTAAAAAATTTTCTATTAAAACAAATAATTTTAAACAAAACAAAAGTGAGGGTTCGATTTTTTTTGTTTCGAATTATCCAGTTGTTTTTGTTTTTTTTAAATTTGATTTAAACTTTGTTTTTTTATTTTTTTACTCGTATCACATTGTTAAGAGAAGTCACCACTTTGTGAGAGCCTTTTGAGCGGTGGGTGTAACCACCTTGTGGGGAAACCCAAACAAAAATATGAAAATAAATGTCAGAAATGGCATTAAGACAAAGGCGAATTTTGAAAGCTCACCATGATTTTTTACTTAACAATATAAGAAAGGCGAATGATGTTATTGTGTTGATGTATTTTTATGTGTGTGTGTGCTGGTTTAGCACGAGAGTCATGAAAATGATAAAGCTAGAATGTTCAGGAAAGGAATATTTTGGTGATAAAGTTAATGTTTACAACTTCTTGTATGGTCGCTAGGGCTATGTATGTATTTGTATTTAGTCTGATAGATTTCGTGAAGTGTTAGTTTATAGAGAGAAAAGTGTTCCGAGATAGAATTGACACATTGCCGGCCGGCTGAAGGAGACGGTAGTTCCTTGTTTGTGCACGCACATATTTTCAAGCAGTAGTCGTGGAAACAGAAGTGAAGGAAAAGGTAAAGTCCTTAATGTGTTGACGTGGATGAGTTAGAGTCGTATTGGCGTATGTTCTTTAGCGTGATAAAGTATATTCGTTTCAAGGTACCGCACGTGAAAACAAATAGTGATTAGAAGTATTGTGTTGCAGTTGCACTCACATTAGGCCTGGGGGCTAACCCACCTATGCGATGTTTGCTGTCAGGCAGACCAGCTAGAAAAAAGTGAATGGTTTCCAGTTTTGCCTTTTACACACTCTGTTACGTGACAGAGAGCTGGCTTGTGATTGGACACACCAGGCGGAAATGAATTTCAAATCTCGAAGCTGTGAGATGTGGCTCTGCTTGTTAGTAAAGGCTGTCGGCTGCTAAGTTTTTACGGTCGCAAAATTGCGTGTGTGTAAACCATGGATGTATACGGAACCAAAATATTGCTTGTACAATCACTTAATATTTGTAGCGAGTTGCTACAACATGCACCCACTGATTGTTTTTACATCAATTTTAAACATTTAAACCGACTTCTCCCAAACTTCGGTTACGATTATTTAAGGGTTACTTTACAGGTAGGGTTCAAAAGTATAGTTCTATTGTGTAGCACTGACGCCGCCATGTTGAGACTACTCAAACAGAATAATAGCGCATAGCCTCAACTATAAAATCCAGTTGCACGCGCGCATAACTGTATAAAGATGTTATGATGTTATGATTTAGATCTCGTTTTGACTTGAGGACGCCATCATACTGTCTGCCACGTGTCACCGTGACGACTACCACTCAAGTTTCATGATTCCTGACCGCTTTGGGGAGAAATTGACTACGTAGGGATTCACGCTACGATCGCTACCATGGCACCAAAGTCGAGGCACATGATCATGGTTACCTCCACAAAATTACGGGCAGAACGCTTAGATGCCTTACACACCGTAGCGAAAATAACAACTCAAAAGAAACACAGTTTTCTCGACATGGGGGCAATTTCTTCATCACTAACCGTTTGTCTACAACTACGTCCGCGTGCTTGCTATATTTAGCAAAGTCAAGGGAAAGACAGCAGAAGGACCACCAGCCTCGCCATCACCACAACGCTACGGCTGTCGCGACCAATGCTACTACTACTACAACGAAGGCTTCGGCGCGCCTTCTAACAACAACAACTATCGCTATTGACACGGGATTATAACCATCACTGCTGCTACTACCATTACCAACGAAGGCTTCGTCGCACCTTCTAACAACAACAACTATCGCTATTGACACGGGATTATAACCATCACTGCTGCTACTACCATTACCAACGAAGGCTTCGTCGCACCTTCTAACAACAACAACTATCGCTATTGACACAGGATTATAACCATCACTGCTGCTACTACCATTACCAACGAAGGCTTCGTCGCGCCTTCCAACAACAACAACTATCGCTATTGACACAGGATTATAACCATCACTGCTGCTACTACCATTACCAACGAAGGCTTCGTCGCACCTTCTAACAACAACAACTATCGCTATTGACACACGATTATAACCAGCACTGCTGCTACTACTATAACAAACGAAGGCTTCGTCGCGCCTTCTAACAACAACTATCGCCATTGACACAGGATTATAACCAGACACCAGCACTGCTGCTACTACTATTACAAACGAAGGCTTCGTCGCACCTTCTAACAACAACAACTATCGCTATTGACACAGGATTATAACCAGCACTGCTGCTACTACTATTACAGACGAAGGTTTCGTCGCGCCTTCTAACAACAACTATCGCCATTGACACAGGATTATAACCAGACCAGCACTGCTGCTACTACTATTACAAACGAAGGTTTCGTCGTGCCTTATAACAACAATAACAACAACTAACAACAATCTGCCATCTTCACCCCAAGGACAGCTCGTTATTATTCTGTGTTATTTATTCGAAAATAAATTGTTGAGTTCGTTCAAATCTTAATCCTGTGTTGTCTATTCTTTTTGCTTGTCACCATACGCTTCGTAACATAACAACTGGTGTCAGAAGCGTGCGACAGGTAGAATGGACTACTCAGGGTGCCCCCGTAACGAACTTCTCAGTTTTATCAGAGACAAGAAATCGGCACTCCTCCAGCTAAAGTCGAGTACATCACGACCAGACGAGGCCCTTATCACCGAAATAAAAGCGGACCTAGAGATTATGCTCTCCACCCTCAAATCGACCACCTTAACCGACACGCCCAAAGCCGATAACAACGACTACAATCTGATGATCAGATTACAGGCCATACACGATTCGGATATAAAAAAGTTCAACCCCGGGAACGATGTTAACCGCTTCATCACGGATGTAAACAAAACATACATGATACATGTCAAGCCGGAAATCAGTACACACCCTAGTATCGAAAAAGAGTTTGTCAGAATCTGCAAACAGCTTCTGAATGAAGGGATATTCTAGCAAATGACGGACTCCCAACACGACACATCTACCTTCGAGCAACTCAAAGCATACCTCATAACGACCCACGGCAGCCAAATGACGAACTTCCAGCACCTCAGCCGGGCTTGGGATTTGCAGCGTCGAGATGGGGAGAGATTGACAGATTTCGCCGGCCGACTGGAAAACACGATTAGAGAGGCTGCAGTACACATAAAGGCAAAATTTAAGTCGGACCACTCACGGGAAATACCTGCAGATACTGTCTTCTCTCTCATGGGTGCAATGCTAATGAGTGAGAAGGTGAAAGCCTGGACACCGAGCTTATACCCACACATCGTCAAAACAATGGATAAGCATTATACGGCGGGTGGGATAGCTAGTGATGTACAGCGGTACATCGACTGTGGTGTCAAAACGGACGATGAAATTAATGATAGTCCCATCGCGTACTACGCAAACAGGCCACAACGATCTGATCAAAGGACCAGGCGAACTGAACACAATGTGAACAGGCAAACTCTCCACCCATAGGCAAGGAAAGATACCACAACACTGTGCAACACCAAACCCACTGGCACTCGCGGCCATTTTCAGATGCGCAGGGATGATGAACACAATCAGGATGCTGAGATCTGCCAAAACTACATGAAAGGCTATGCATGCTTCCATGGACGCAACTGTCGGTACCGGCACCCACCTCGTGCCCAGGCATATATCGCAACAGATGACAAGGATATGCCACCGGAAGATACTCTCCCCACTACCATGGCCGAGGATTTTCAATATGGACCAGGCGAGATGTGATGGCTCACCCCGTGGTCCAACAGACTCACCATCACATATTTAACTTTCATTAACACTCGGCGCAGAAGTCATCTTTCGTCAACACACATTTCATGATCGAGGGAGCTACGTTCTCGGACATATCTATGTTGGACTCAGGCTGCTCCACTTGCATTATGCCAGTATCTCGAATACCCGAAGAGATCAGACGTCGAATAACGCCATCCAACGTGCATGTGAGAGGCATAAACGGCAGCATCCATATCCTTGGCGAACTTAATTGTGGCATCGCCATCGGCAACCACGATTCACCCAGGTTCGACGGGATCAACATGCTGATAACATCCGCTATATCTCCAATCCTGATCGGCCAAAGCATCCTTGGTCACAGCACACTAGACTCCTACACAATCGACCACCAAAAATCAACGATCGAATTCAGACGCACGCTCGCGTCCACTCCGATAACTCACACGGCAGCAATACTACCAGCTCTTACACAGAAGATACCAGCTGATGATACCACATTTGGAGCCCACACCATCGATCATCCCACTAGACTCACACAGCCCAGCCTCAAGACACTAAATGAAAAACTACACTGGCTACAGAGTAATGTGGGTGTGGCATTGCCCAACCATCCAAACCGCGACAAACTGGAGGCCACAGCAGACTTAATCATCCGCTTCGCCGACATCATGGGTACCGAAAAGGGAGAAAAGGGTACCTTCATCAGACCAGTTCGAATACCAACCAATGGCCAATCCCGCTGTCAGAAGCAACACCCAATCGCCCAGGCTCTCGAAGCTGACGTCGATGCTGAAATCATGCACATGGCCGCCAGAGAGATCATCGAACCATGCAAGGACCCCAAGCGTTTTAATAGCCCTGTATTTGCCGTTCGCAAGAAGAACGGGGCAATCCGGGTAGTTGCCAACTTCAAAGCAACACTCAACAAGGTCCTAGTCGATCTCGACCCCTACCCCATACCTACGATTGACCACCTGTTCCACAGAATCGGCGAAGGAAATAAATATTTTGCATCCCTTGATCTTCGCAGTGGCTATTGGCAGATCGCTATCGACGAGCGTGATCGACACAAAACTGCATTCACATGGAAGGGCAAATGCTACCAATACACACGACTCGCCTTTGGTCTCACATCTGCCGGACAAATCTTCTCCCGCTGCATAGCTGAAGCCTTGGCCACTGTTACATCTCGCACCAACATATCCTCGTACATTGACGACAACCTAGTCCACGCCAAAACATTTGAAGGATACATACTGGCACTGGAGCAACTATTCACCGCCCTACGTAAATTTGGACTAAAATTGAATCCGGATAAATGTACCTTCCTCGCGAACGAAGCAAAATTCCTCGGTCGCATCGTAAATAGCAAGGGTTTCAAGGCCGACCCCGAATACGTCCGCGCCATCATGGAAATGAAGCCTCCAACAACAAAAAAGGAACTGCAAGGCCTCATAGGTCGGTTGGTGTGGATACGGCAATTCCTGGAGACACGGGTACAGGAACAAATCAGGTCGGACACATTTTCCAGCATCATGACCCCCATCCATGAACTGAATAGGGCTGGCAAACCATTTGCATGGACTGAGCAGGCGGACAAGGCCTTTAATAAGATAAAGAAACGACTGTCCTCGCCTCCTGTCATTTCATTCCCTGATTTTGATCAACTCTTCACGCTCACCACTGATGCGAGTGACACCGCATGTGGGGCCATCCTAATGCAAGAAGATGACAGGGGAAAGAAGAAGATCATAGTAGTCGCTTCACACATATTTAACACCACGGAACAAAACTGGTCCACAACTGAACGCGAGGCATACGCAATAAAGTGGGCCATAGCAAAATTCGACTACTTCCTACACAGCCGCCCCTTCGTCATCTTCACCGACCACAGATCACTAACCTATCTGGATCAGCGGGTATTCAACAATGCCAAAATCCGCAGATGGCAGGAAGAGATCGCATGCTATAAATTCGTCCTGGAATTTGTGGAGGGCGAATCCAATGTCTGGGCCGACATGCTCAGCAGAAGTCATGGCCAAAGAAAAAATAACACACCAGCTGACGCCAACCCTGCAGGCAAAACATTCAGAATCCAGGGTTCGGACCTACGTATTTACATCCCATCCTGGTGTATGGACGAAATTGATGGATCAATGCTCATCCCCGAAGCACACACACCTCAGAACACCCGCCACCACAAGAATATTGTGGATGCGTTCTTTGCCTATCACTCTTCATCGACCATCCCCACAAAATACAATTGCGACCATATCGATATCGCTGCTGAGCAATGCACAGACAACACACTGTCGAGAATCATCAAAACCCTCCAGACGAATAACTCCAGCAAAAACTGTAACATCGACCCCGATGACCATCGGGCCCCCATACTCAACAAATACATCCACCAGTTCTACCTGGAGCCCGGCACATCTGTCTTGATGATTAGGGACAACAATCATTCCCCAAAACTGGTCGTACCATACAAACTCCGTCCCAAGTACCTGCATCAGGCCCATGACTGCATCAATCATTCAGGTATCGCCCGCATGCGCGAACATCTATCCGGCTACTGGTGGGAATGCAAGGACCATGACATTAGGACGTATGTCAACTCCTGCGAAACATGTGCCAAGCGGAAGGGTAACTATGGCAAACGTAAGGTCTGGCCCACCGGGCACTGCAAACGTGGAGAAAGACCGTTCGAAATCATCTACATTGATTTCGTCACGATGCCAATTTCAAAGGGGAAACGCTACATCCTAACCATGCTGGACAGTTTCAGTAGACACCTTACGGCTGTGCCGTGTTCCAGAGATCGTGCGATCGATGCTGCCCGTGGAATTTACAGTTTCTTCCTTCGACACCGGGAAATACCACGCATTGTTTCATCCGATCGCGGAACCCACTTCACGGGGGAGGTATACAGGATCTTTTGCCAACTCACATCAATCACGCAGGAATTACATTGTGCCTGGCGACCACAAAGCTCAGGTAACATTGAACGACAGCATCGCACGATGAAAAACGCCATATACATGCTGTGCGAAGATAGAGACTGTGAGTGGACCGACGTCCTCGAATCCGTCATCTCATCAATGAACGCTACCATCAACAGTGCCACTGGAGCGTCACCACACTATATAATCACTGGTCGGCAGCCCAACATTGGTTTGCCAAGATTACCCGACAACAGTATCACAAACCCCAGCCCCACGGCTTACGGCATGCAGGTCAATGCCCTGTTAAGACAAGTTCATCGACACGTCGCGCTGGCCAACAATGAAGCTGACCACGCCCAAGACCCAAATTTAGACAAGGACATGAATAAGGAACCAATACAAGTCGGTGACAAGGTACTAATCCACCGGCCTCAATCAGCTATTGCTCACGCATCTCACCTACCCTGGATCGGTACCTTCGAAGTGGCTAAGACCAACAGCATGGTGATCCAGATAAAAAATGATGATGGCCAGAGTGAATGGGTTCACCGGGCACATGTCCGCCGATTAATACCACGTCCAAAACATTTGTCCCCCAATCTACCTCCTCTACCCTACCCAACTCGTCAATCTACCGAAGAGACAACGCCTCCACCCAAGGCAGGGGCACACAGAGCGTTGCAGGACCCCATATACATAGAAACCCCTCGACTACCGTCCGGATACAGATCGGACCTGATTCGGAATCGGTCAACACGAGGCCAGCTTCCTAAACGATTTAAGGATTTCATCATGGGTTGATTCCATTCACACATGCAACTATGACCGCACTGGACAATTCAAGCCAAAATGAGATCTGGGGGAGCTGTTATGATGTTATGATTTAGATCTCGTTTTGACTTGAGGACGCCATCATACTGTCTGCCACGTGTCACCGTGACGACCACCACTCAAGTTTCATGATTCCTGACCGCTTTGGGGAGAAATTGACTACGTAGGGATTCACGCTACGATCGCTACCATGGCACCAAAGTCGAGGCACATGATCATGGTTACCTCCACAAAATTACGGGCAGAACGCTTAGATGCCTTACACACCGTAGCGAAAATAACAACTCAAAAGAAACACAGTTTTCTCGACATGGGGGCAATTTCTTCATCACTAACCGTTTGTCTACAACTACGTCCGCGTGCTTGCTATATTTAGCGAAGTCAAGGAAAAGACAGCAGAAGGACCACCAGCCTCGCCATCACCACAACGGCACAACGCTACGGCTGTCGCGACCAATGCTACTACTACTACAACGAAGGCTTCGGCGCGCCTTCTAACAACAACAACTATCGCTATTGACACGGGATTATAACCATCACTGCTGCTACTACCATTACCAACGAAGGCTTCGTCGCACCTTCTAACAACAACAACTATCGCTATTGACACGGGATTATAACCATCACTGCTGCTACTACCATTACCAACGAAGGCTTCGTCGCACCTTCTAACAACAACAACTATCGCTATTGACACAGGATTATAACCATCACTGCTGCTACTACCATTACCAACGAAGGCTTCGTCGCGCCTTCCAACAACAACAACTATCGCTATTGACACAGGATTATAACCATCACTGCTGCTACTACCATTACCAACGAAGGCTTCGTCGCACCTTCTAACAACAACAACTATCGCTATTGACACACGATTATAACCAGCACTGCTGCTACTACTATAACAAACGAAGGCTTCGTCGCGCCTTCTAACAACAACTATCGCCATTGACACAGGATTATAACCAGACCAGCACTGCTGCTACTACTATTACAAACGAAGGTTTCGTCGTGCCTTATAACAACAATAACAACAACTAACAACAATCTGCCATCTTCACCCCATGGACAGCTCGTTATTATTCTGTGTTATTTATTCGAAAATAAATTGTTGAGTTCGTTCAAATCTTAATCCTGTGTTGTCTATTCTTTTTGCTTGTCACCATACGCTTCGTAACATAACAAAGATTACCTCAGCTGTGTGCAATTTTTCTATGCCCAGGTAAATTCTGTGGGGATATAAACTAAGCTCTGCCTGTTAACCTGAAAGCATCTTATGTCACACAGATGGTATTCTGTTCATCCAATCAGATTACGAGGAAAATAAATTTAAAAAAAATGATTTTTCTGAAGGTCTCTGTGGAGCCGGTTGAAATGTATTAAAAGGGCATTTTTGCACCCAAACGAATCAGTCGACCCCTAACAAGAATGCTGAAAACATCAACGTCGATCTCGGTCCACGTGGAAGTTAAACGTGCTGTTGCAGGGCCGGTTGTCTGGGGCCAATCGACCCAACAACTAACAAGGTAGAACACAGGTTGTTTGGTTAAAGACGATGGTTCGCCTTTTATTTGCACATATGATCTGGATGCTGATCGCCTGAAAGGTCGCACGTCACTGGAGACTGAGGTCTGGAGAGCTGGAACAGGTGTTCTAGATGTAGTGTGGTTTAGGATTGCTCGCTGGGTCTGGAATGATCGGCTGGACGCCAAGGCAATTCGGAATGAACTGCAGACACTGAGAACGTAGGGTCAGTGTTAAGGAATGGACGACACTGAGGACGCAGGGTCAGTGTTAAGGATTGGGCGACACTAAGAATGTAGGGTCAGTGTTAAGGATTGGGCGACACTAAGAATGTAGGGTCAATGTTAAAGAATGGACGGTCGGTAGGGAGCCATATATATGCGAGGTTGCAGACTGAAGGAGCGAGGTCACAGGCCGGAAAAGCGAGGTGCAGGCGAGATCACAGGCCGGAGGAGCAAGTTGCAAGCGAGCTTGCAGGAAAGCTGCAGAAGCTGAAAGGCACCTAGGGCTGGAAGACTGCAGGAGTGAGCTGGAGGCACCAAGGGCTGGAAAGCTGCAGGAATGAGCAGGAAGTTTCTGAAGTGAGTGAAAGCGCTGGAGACTGGGAGTGATGTACGCTGCTGGTGGGTCTCCAGAGGCAAGCAGTAGTGAATCGCATTAGTAGAAAAACTTATTAGCCCTGATAAGAGCTGACTGTTTAGCCCTGGTTTGGTAGAGTTCTCAAAGGTCAAATCAAATGGACGGTCGGTAGGGAGCCATATATATGCGAGGTTGCAGACTGAAGGAGCAAGGTACATGCAAGGGCTGTTTGAACTGCTGCCGAGATGGCTGCCACTGCTGCTAGGAATCTTTTGGCCGGTGGATTTGGTCGACGTGATTGGTACCGTCAGCCATTGCTCCGGGAGTCTCCTCCTACACCCTGGCTGAGATGCCTAACTGGGCCAAAACGGACTGTATTGATTGGTGAGGAGTGATATTAGTGGTGTCGCTCCCCACAAGACAAACGAACGACTCAAATTAATTCTAGCATGAAATTTATGCAATCAAAAGTAGCTTGTGCGTTTGTTGATTCCATTTAAATTAATTTCGTCTTAAAAGTAAAAAGTCGATTGACTGACTTATTGGCGTTTGGTTTGATATATTTGAATTCCGACGTGCGTAGGATTCAAGGACAGAAAAAAGGAAGGTGAATGTGTACGTTGAACCCGGATATCTTCATGCGTTTAGCTCCCGTTAGCCTATCGCATCCTTTGTTTAAGGGAAGAGAAAGCGAAGAGAAACAATGGGGGTGGAGAAAGAAAGAAAAATGGAGGCAGTGATTTGAAACCGCGACAGCACGTACGCCCGACAATTAATTCTCCTCGTGAAGATGGACTTTTTCCCCCTTTCTATCTCTCCGCTAAATAAGCGATCGACTTTTATATTGCTTAGTTCTTCGTAAAAGACCTGGTTATTTTTAACCAAGTACTTTCATTTTCTATATCTTTTCATTTAATCACCTCAGTCGCAGGAAGAGACTTTCAATTAAGAAGAAACTTTCTTATCATTCATTTATAATTTTGAAAAAAAAAAAAATTTTGTATTTAATTTATTCATTCCGCCTTAGTCATCTTTGTTTGATTGCCGCCACCATTTTACACTTGATTTTTATTTTTATTATTTTGGGTTTGCAAGAATAAGATTGATACTCGTTAGTCCCGCAACAGTTCAAATTCTGTAGAAGTAGTTTTTTTGTAATAGTCAAATAAATAAAGTAATTTAAGGACAAACAATATAAGAATAATAATCAATTTTCTCGAAAGCTGGCTTGGGTGACCGGCGTTGCCGGGTGTTTGGAGGTGTATGCTGAGCAAAAAAAAAAAAAAAAAAAAAAAACAGAAAAAAACGGTCAATTTTTTAAATTTTGACCCCTATTATGACCGCTGAACATTTATTGTTTTGGACTCAAATCAAGTTATTAAGTTAAATCCATGTCCAAGAAACCTATATCTAAAATTTCAAGTGTTTAGACCGAAAATTGTCGGAGGAGTTTGGTAGAGTTCTCAAAGGTCAAATCGTTCAACTTTGACCCCTTAAAACCCAAATTTCTGGCCGAAATTCGATCACATAGATTTTTCCAAATCTCAGTACCCTGCATATCAAATTTCGAGTCTGTAAACTAAAAATTGACAGAGTTATTGCGTAGGGAAATGTACACACACACACACACACACACACACACACACACACACAAACGTTCACTTTTATAGATATATAGATTAGATATGTCCTCGTTGTTTAAGAGTCTTTTTAAAAAGGGATAACCCCTCCCAAAAAATTATATTTTAAAAATATATGTTTTTAAATGTTTAGTGTTCTTTAAAACAAAGATATATATATATATATATATATATATATATATATATATATATATATATATATATATATATATATATATATATATATATATATATATATACATATATCGTTATTCTCGAGTTTAACAGAAAAAAAATTAAAAATTGGGGTGGGGGATGAGGGAGTAGGCACTTCCTCTTTTTAAAACAAGCACTGTTTTAAAATCTATTTTCCATCGATATTTTTAGAAAAACTCCAAACGAGTTTAGAATTTGGAACCACATCGGTCGACTAACGCAATTTGGTGCCATTTTTTCCTAGTGATTTACTTTTGCCTTTTTTACCGGTGCCATTTTTACCTGTGCCATTTTTATCGAGCACTGCAAAAATTCACCACAAATTACCCCCTTCCCCTATATGTAAAACGATGTAACTTTATTATAAATTAATATTATCAATATAACTTTTGTACCATTTAAAAGAAGAAGGGCAAAATAAACCAGTAATGATTTTTTAAAATTTTTTTTCATCAAACGAAAATTATGAAATTGCGAGACAAAAACCGTGTTTACATAATTGGCGCTTTAAAATAACGTTCTCATGTAGTAGACATTCCGAACGTGAAAACATGCCCGTATTTAATAAATCTAGCAAAAATCAACTAATGGTCATATTTTTGTGAAATTTTCGATACTTATCCATTTTAGAATGAAATTACATATAAAATTCAGTTTCCATAAAATATATGAGGGGAAATATTTTTAGTGCGTGCCCCCCCCGCTATTTATTTTTTCGAAATTCAAACAAAATATATTTTAATCTATCGAAATTTCTATTTATTATGAAATATAAGAGTTCAAAAAAGTGAAAAAAATATTTCTTTTTTAAAAGTTTAAATACACATATTGAACAAAAATTTACCTTTAATTTGCAATTAAAAAATGATATAAATTTAATATTATTATGTTTTTTTTAGTAAGCGTTGTTTTTAAATTAATATATACTATAATCAGTTGAAATGCCAAGAAAAAGAAACTTCGTAAATATTAATTATTTTTTAAAAGATTAAAACGATTAAATTCTATTATTTCAAAATGTTCCGTTACAACATAGATTTTTAATTAACAGTGTTTAATTTAAAAAAAAAAAAAAACTAATAAGTTTTTACATAAACATGGCTCTTGTCAGCTATTTTATCGCCAGATCAAAACCGATTTGAAAATATTATTGCACAAATATTACGCATTTTGTAGCCCCCCCCTCATATTTGGTGCGTCGTTTTTTACCGAACAAAATATGGAACCCCATAGGTAACCAAAAGAACATTCAGTAAAACCGTATTTCATATTTAATATACAAATATTTATAATATTATTAATCATTAAACTGTCTAAATCTTAAAACCTTACAAAATTATAACAAAGATTAATTATTATTTCCAGTTTGAAGAAGATATATAAAGGTTTTAAGAAATCATTAAATCGGTTCTGCTTTTCGTATAGTTAACACAAGTCTGACGTAACGGAACATGCGTTCTGTTTTTCACATTGTTTTGGGGATATCTACAGTAAAAAACTAAAAAAAACAAAAAACAAAAAAAACAACAAAAACAACCAGTTTCGTTTCGTTTCCATATTTTCGGTCTTAAATTAAGATTGCTTCTTGATTCAACTTTGATACAAACTATTTTTCGTCGTGAAGGCCGGTAAGAAACCTGTCAATATCACCAAATTCTGCCCTTAAGGTAAGGTGGAAACGAGGTAAAAGTTTCCAAATAAATAAATAAATAAATAAATAAATAAATAAAAGAGTCATCAATTCGACTATCATCCTCTATTTCCCATTAATATGTGTAATCGCCAATAATTTGTAATTATGAAAAAAAAAAATATTTTGTAATTTAACTCAAAAATAAATAAATAAATGAAATTACACTAAAAGGAAAACCATTTTTTTTTTTCTGCGAACTTGTTTTTCCGGTCGCCATCTTAAAATGTTGACTTCCACCCGTCCAACCCGTCTCGTTTAAATCAACTCATCTTATAATCGTTTCTTTGTTAAAAACAGATTGCCAAACAAAAAGTAAGTATTTATTAATTTAATTGCTTTTGAAGCTTTTTTTATTATTACATTATGATCCCCTTTGTTTTACAACAGGGGCGCGTCGAAACCATTATGATTGCCTTTGTTTTAATAGAGAAATGAGTCAACATTCCATGATTGCATAGAAACGAAGACTGGTACTATAGAAATCACTCTCAAGGGTGTTTTTTTGTTTTCTTTTGTTTTTAAAGTTTATTTCTTTGTTTATTTAAGTGCCTTTAAAATTATTTTAATATTGAAAACATCACAATTACCCAACATATTATTACGTACTCTAACATAATCCATGATACATAGAAATCACTCTAATCGGGATTTTATTGTTTACTTTTGTTTTTAAAGTTTCTTTCTTTTTTTTCTTAAAAGTGCTTTGAAATTTAGGGTTTGTATTACTGTACACATAGATTCGAAAAAGTGGTCAAAAAATAAAATATACAACAAAGAAATATTAACAGCAGCTATAAAAGTTACTTTGCAACCTACCTGAATCATTTATTAGTGTTTTTAAGTAGTTTTAAATGCTCTTTATTTCATACCAAATATCAACTTTTTACGAGTCGTAAGAATTCAAGATGGCCAAAATCACTACCCCCCCTTCTTCTTCGAAGAGAGAAGCCTCGTTTTCAAATTATAGTTCGCGGATATTTTGGGGGGAGGAGCTTGCCTCGTTTTCAGCACGTGTCTCTGCGGACATTTTGCGTTTCCATTATTTTTGTTTACATTTTTTAGAAGTTTCGTCCTCATAATGAAAGTATTTGTAAACATTACATTTAATTTAGATATTTATTGCGCACAAATACTTTTTAGTTTTTTTCTTGGGGGGGGGAATAGCATATAAAGTGGTCAAAACGGTAAATATTTTTTTAAGTTTACATTTTTAAGAAGTTTTGGTACTAGTGCAGAGAGTGACCTGGACGTAATTAACGTTATTATTTAAAAAGCCATTCTTAACATGGGGAGGGAGGGTGTTTTGTACCTATTCTATGCTTTAACCTTACAATTGAATAAAAAAAAACACACCATAAAACTTTAATTAAACTTGGAAATACGATTTGACACAGTAAGTTTGGGAAAAGGAATTATAAATAAAAAACTAGACAAAATACGGTTAAAAACTCGCTCAATATATGTTTCCGTGACATAGGTTGACAAAACAATTTGCGCTTGAGCCATTTTTTTTTTTCAGAAATTTTCAGCACATCAGGGATTTTCGGGTGTGCTGAAAACGAATATCACATTTTCACGATATTGCAAACATACTTTTCTGCATGTTTCATCCAGTAATATACGCTTTTCGGAAACTTAAATTTTAAATCATACACTTTTCGGAAACTTCTTTTAAATTTATATCCATCGATTCCTGAAACTGTATTTTTCTGAAACCTAACGACTTCCAATTTCTGAGAAAAAAAAAAAAATGGCTCAAGCGCAAATTGTTTTTAAATAAATGTTATCAAAGCCAAGATAAGTTACTTTTCTACCTAACTGGATATGTTTTTAGTGTTTTTATTTAATGTAACATGTTTATTCAGCTCGAAAAACATAAAATGTTTATCGATGTATTGGAAAATTAAGAATGGCGACCGACTCTCTCTTTAACACGGTAAGTTTGGGAAATGGAGTTGAAAATAAAAAAATATGCAAAATACTGTTAAAAACCCACTGAATACATGTCAACCTATGTCACGGAAACATATATTGAGCGAGTTTTTAACCGTATTTCGTCTAGTTTTTTATTTATAATTCCTTTTCCCAAACTTACCGTGTCAAATCGTATTTCCAAGTTTAATTACAGTTTTATGGTGTGTTTTTTTATTCAATTGTAAGGTTAAAGCATAGAATAGGTACAAAACACCCTCCCCTCCCCATGTTTAGAATGTCTTTTTAAATAATAACGTTATTATTTACGTCCAGGTCACTCTCTGCACTAGTACCAAAACTTCTTAAAAATGTAAACTTAAAAAAATATTTACCGTTTTGACCACTTTATGTTATTCCCCCCCCCCAAGAAAAAAACTAAAAAGTATTTGTGCGCAATAAATATCTAAATTAAATGTAACGTTTACAAATACTTTCATTATGAGGACGAAACTTCTAAAAAATGTAAACAAAAAAAATGGACACGCAAAATGTCCGCAGAGACATGTAAACGCAAAATGTCCGCAGAGACACGTGCTGAAAACGAGGCAAGCTCCTCCCCCCAAAATATCCGCGAACTATAATTTGAAAACGAGGCTTCTCTCTTCGAAGAAGAAGGGGGGTAGTAATTTTGGCCATCTTGAATTCTTACGACTCGTAAAAAGTTAATATTTGGTATGAAATAAAGAGCATTTAAAACTACTTAAAAACACTAATAAATGATTCAGGTAGGTTGCAAAGTAACTTTTATAGCTACTGTTAATATTTCTTTGTTGTATATTTTAATTTTTGACCACTTTTTCGAATCTGTGTACAGTAATACAAACCCGAAATTTATTTTTACATTGAAAACATCGAAAAAGGTGGATGAATAATACTGATACTGACAAAAAAAAATCAACGGGAAGTGTCTCTCGCTTCACTCAAAAATTCATCAAAATCCAGGAACTCAATTTTAATGAAGCTGGGCTAGCAGTGTCAGAAATTGCTATTAAAAATGCGTGATAAAATCTTGAATAATTAGACTTACTATCTTTCGAAGCTTATAACTACTGGAAAAATGAAATTTAAACCCTAATTTTATTTTCAATAAACGGAGCAAAGACCAAATTTTAAAATAATAACAGCTTTAATAGCAAAATATGCAATATTTTTTAAAATCGGTTTTCTTTAAAAAAGATTCCAAGAAAATCAATGAATTTTAACTTACTTCGAATGTAATAAATATATATAAATTCCAAAAAATCACTTACCTATAAAAATACTAATCAATGGGTACTTCCATTCTTCATTGTTAAGAATTTGTCCATATTTAGATTTTATATTCCATGTGCTTTTTAAATAAAATAATTTTTTTAGCAAGGGTTCAAAAATACTGTGATATCAGATGGATGGTCACAACTGGAAGAAAGGGGAGACAAACGTCTCCCTTAGTGGCCT
Source organism: Euprymna scolopes (assembly GCF_053919585.1). Classification (NCBI taxonomy): domain Eukaryota; kingdom Metazoa; phylum Mollusca; class Cephalopoda; order Sepiida; family Sepiolidae; genus Euprymna; species Euprymna scolopes. The sequence continues at coordinate 60,992,616 of NC_136526.1, forward strand.
GTAAGCGCCAGAATTAATCTCTCCTTTCTATTTCTGGCATGTGTTTGCTGTAAACAAAGTTAGTCGATATAGGCCATCATAATTGAAAAATGATCACATTTCACTTATCAGTTTTTGTCATTTAAAAAAATTCCACTCGACCAATTTTCCATTTTTTTATTTTCTTAAAGAAATACATGAGTTTTTGATTTAATATATTTTATGTCTTCTTTATGGAGTGATTTTTTTTTCATTCTTAAATTAAAATTTAAATTAAAAAAAAACATTGAATGAAGCAGAAAAAATTGTTGTAGGTATTCAATCTTTCAGGACAAAATTTTAAAAATGTAAGGTTTCACTTAAAAAAAAATCAACATGTTTTTTAAAAAAAAAGCTTTTAAACTTTTGACTTTACAGGTAAATTTGCACAAAACTATTTTTTTGTTTTAAATTAGATTATTTTATTTATTGATCTTTTATCTTCAATTTGTGATATATAAATCTGAGGTGAGAAATTAATTATTTCCATTTTAATAGACATTTCAAACTGGGAGGGGGGGGGTGAACAAAAAATAAGAATAATAAATGTCCAAGGATAGACTCCTGAGGTACACCCACATTTATATCATATTGTTCAGATGTATGACCGTTGAGAACAACCTGGAGTCTTCTCTTATTTGATTTAAGAAAGATTTAATTATGTTAAGTATTTTTTTTTACACAGTGATCACCACATATCAAGGCCCGGAAGCCACTCAGGGATAAGGGTTATTGCAAGTACATTACGTTAGTGTGGAAATTTGATGAAGTGTTTACTTAAGGGGGTGGTTCATTAGGAATTTGTTAATGTTGGACTTGAAGACATCCAAGTTGTAGCCAGGTAGGAAGCAGGCAGACGGAACAGAGTTCCACAGGCGTGCAGTTCTAAGAAAGAAGCTTTGTTCATGGAATCCACGTTTTGATTTAGGCACAGATAAAGAGTGGGGGAAATTTTTCACAGTGGATTCAGCTAGATGGGTGTTTTTCGTGAAAGATTGGCAAGGGGAGACCAGAGATTGGAGTTCAGACGAGCACCTGCCATGGAAATAACGATAAAACAAGGATAGGCTCGCAACGTCTCTTCTGTGGGAGAGAGGTTGCAGGGTAGAGAAAAGGGCATCCCCCACTAAGCCACAAAGTCTATTTTGTACTCTGTCAAGGCAGGATAGGCTGTTTTTAGCAGCTCCTGCCCAGATATGGCAACAGTATTCCATCCTTAGACATACTTGGCTTTTATATAGATAGAGAATTGCATCAGTAGTGAGATATCTTCTGGAGCAGTAGAAGGATCCCACCATCTTTCCAGCGACCTTGGCAACAGACTTGATGTACGTGTTCCATTTCAGATCAGGAGTCAAACCCAGAAGCTTGTCAAAACACGGAGCCTCACCCAGACGAGAGCCATCCATTTCAATTGATGCCAGATGGGGATCAGAGCGTTGATGATGTAAGGATAGGAGTTTGGTTTTGGATGCATTAAAAGTAACCAGCCACGTCTTCCCCCACTGAACCACGCGCTCGAGATCAGAGGAGAGAGAATCAGAGAGAACTTTGTTATTTACAGCCTTTGATGTGTTGCCGTAGATGGTCGTGTCATCAGCATAGATGTCAATGAATGATTTACGTATGTGTTTAGGGAGGTCATTGATGTAGATCAGGAAGAGAGTTGGGCCCAGGATTGACCCCTGAGGGACTCCAGCATTTATATTGCAGGCCTCCGATTTTTGTCCATCTACCACTACTCTTATGAGCCTATCGGAGAGAAAATTTTCCCGAGAAGATCATTGTGTAATACTTTGTGAAAAGTATTAGGTATATCTAGGTCTACTGCTCTATCCTCCTCTCCTTTGACAAGAGTATGGTATATATGTTCAGAGATTACAGTTAGAATATCTGCTGTAGAACGGGCTTTACTAAATCCATATTGTTGGTCAACCAGAAGCTTAGCAGCTGTAAGGTCATGCACTTGAGCTTGATTAATTATGGACTCAAATATTTTGTATCACAGAAGCAGTTTTCCAGCAGTCAAGAAAGCAAGATTTTTAAGGGATTGTTTTAAACTTTGGGGAGGATGAGAGCAACGTTGCAGGAGCATTTTTTTAACAGTACAGCCAGAATAAGATCAAGTCCACATGCTTTTGAGGTGTCTAGGATTTATATGATATCATACACCTGAGAAGGGGTATTTCTTATATCATCTAGTGTTGTGTCAGTCCACAAAGGAAAATAAGCAAGGGGTGTTTTGGGGGTCCAATTTAGAGTTTGAAGCAAACTGACTGGCAAGCATATTAGCTTTCTCAGTTGCCGTGCAAACAACCTCATGATTGTTGGATCGTGGGGAATTGTGGATTGCCCATTATTTACAACACTGTTATAGATTTTCTAGAAAAATCACAAATTCGTTCAATGCATTTTCTTGTGGTTTCAGTGTATTCTCTCTTAGCTGTCACTACTTCTTTCTTAAACTTACTTCTAGCTTCAATAAAGTTTGTACTGGACTTATATCAGATAAATCTACAGTATGGATGCTGCCTGTCGATGTCAATGCCTCTGGTCAGTCTCGAAAGACCAAGAATTCCCCTGTAGGGGCAGTTGTGCGTGTAATTGTGAGGCAAGGATCGCGCAATCCCTAACCACACCTCTCCTGAATCGAAACTGTTTGGGTCCAGTGGCAAGGAGAAGACCAGGATGACTGGAAACAATGCCGAGATAAGCGGAAAGCACATACAGCACCTGGAAGTCCCAAATGGTCACCCATTAAGTACTGACCAGTCTCAACGTTGCTTAACTCTGGTGATCCAGCAAGAATTGGTGTGTCAACGTGATTATGCCGTATATGTCAGCTGCACAAGTAGAAGTAAACCATTGGGGAGAATGGGGTTTGCTATAAAACATCTGCATGGGAACATGTATGACTGGAAACAATGCCGAGATAAGCGGAGAGCACACACAGCACCTTGAAGTCCTAAATGGTCACCCATTTAGTACTGACTAGGCTCAATGTTGCTTAACTCCGAGCCTTTGAACAAAATTAATTAAGATCCTAAATAAAATATTGTTGCTTCTCAAAAACAATAATTTCTTTTGTAAACTATAAAATGTTGTAAATTAAAAACAAATTATGAAATGTTGAAAATCACTCCAGAAGCTTTAGTTGATATTTAGTTTAATTATTTAGGGAAAAATTCATTTTCTGCATGGATAAGTAGTTTAATAAATGATATTTAGTTTAATATTTAGGGGAAAAATTCATTTTCTGAATGGATAAGTAGTTTAAAAAAGTATATTTAGTTTAATTACTTAGGGGAAAAATTCATTTTCGGCATGGATAAGTAGTTTAACAAATGATATTAAGTTTAATTACTTGGGGAAAAAATTAATTTTCTGCATGGATATGTAGTTTAACAAATGATATTTAGTTTAATTATTTAGGGGAGAAATTCATTTTCTGCATGGATAAGTAGTTTAACAAATGATATTTAGTTTAATATTTAGGGAAAAAATTTATGTTCTGCATGGATAATTAGTTTAACAAATAATATTTAGTTTAATTATTTAAGGGTAAAATTAATTTTCTGCATGGATAAGTAGTTTAACAAATGATATTTAGTTTAATTATTTAGGGGAAAAATTCATTTTCTGCAAGGATAAGTAGTTTAACAAATGATATTTAGTTTAATTATTTAGAGAAAAACGAATTTTCTGCATGTATAAGTAGTTTAACAAATGATATTTAGTTTAATTATTTAGAGAAAAACAAATTTTCTGCATGTATAAGTAGTTTCACAAAATATATTTAGTTGAATATTTAGGGGAAAAATTAATTTTCTGCATGGATAAGTAGTTTCACAAAATATATTTAGTTGAATATTTAGGGGAAAATTAATTTTCTGCATGGATAAGTAGTTTCACAAAATATATTTAGTTGAATATTTAGGGGAAAATTAATTTTCTGCATGGATAAGTAGTTTAACAAAATATATTTAGTTGAATATTTAGGGGAAAATTAATTTTCTGCATGGATAAGTAGTTTAACAAAATATATTTAGTTGAATATTTAGGGGAAAATTAATTTTCTGCATGTATAAGTAGTTTCACAAAATATATTTAGTTGAATATTTAGGGGAAAATTAATTTTCTGCATGGATAAGTAGTTTAACAAAATATATTTAGTTGAATATTTAGGGGAAAATTAATTTTCTGCATGGATAAGTAGTTTAACAAATGATATTTAGTTTAATATTTAGGGAAAAAATTTATGTTCTGCATGGATAATTAGTTTAACAAATAATATTTAGTTTAATTATTTAAGGGTAAAATTAATTTTCTGCATGGATAAGTAGTTTAACAAATGATATTTAGTTTAATTATTTAGGGGAAAAATTCATTTTCTGCAAGGATAAGTAGTTTAACAAATGATATTTAGTTTAATTATTTAGAGAAAAACAAATTTTCTGCATGTATAAGTAGTTTAACAAATGATATTTAGTTTAATTATTTAGAGAAAAACAAATTTTCTGCATGTATAAGTAGTTTCACAAAATATATTTAGTTGAATATTTAGGGGAAAATTAATTTTCTGCATGTATAAGTAGTTTCACAAAATATATTTAGTTGAATATTTAGGGGAAAATTAATTTTCTGCATGGATAAGTAGTTTCACAAAATATATTTAGTTGAATATTTAGGGGAAAATTAATTTTCTGCATGTATAAGTAGTTTCACAAAATATATTTAGTTGAATATTTAGGGGAAAATTAATTTTCTGCATGGATAAGTAGTTTCACAAAATATATTTAGTTGAATATTTAGGGGAAAATTAATTTTCTGCATGTATAAGTAGTTTCACAAAATATATTTAGTTGAATATTTAGGGGAAAATTAATTTTCTGCATGGATAAGTAGTTTCACAAAATATATTTAGTTGAATATTTAGGGGAAAAATTAATTTTCTGCATGGATAAGTAGTTTCACAAAATATATTTAGTTGAATATTTAGGGGAAAATTAATTTTCTGCATGGATAAGTAGTTTCACAAAATATATTTAGTTGAATATTTAGGGGAAAATTAATTTTCTGCATGGATAAGTAGTTTCACAAAATATATTTAGTTGAATATTTAGGGGAAAATTAATTTTCTGCATGTATAAGTAGTTTAACAAAATATATTTAGTTGAATATTTAGGGGAAAATTAATTTTCTGCATGTATAAGTAGTTTCACAAAATATATTTAGTTGAATATTTAGGGGAAAATTAATTTTCTGCATGTATAAGTAGTTTAACAAAATATATTTAGTTGAATATTTAGGGGAAAATTAATTTTCTGCATGGATAAGTAGTTTCACAAAATATATTTAGTTGAATATTTAGGGGAAAAATTAATTTTCTGCATGGATAAGTAGTTTCACAAAATATATTTAGTTGAATATTTAGGGGAAAATTAATTTTCTGCATGGATAAGTAGTTTCACAAAATATATTTAGTTGAATATTTAGGGGAAAATTAATTTTCTGCATGGATAAGTAGTTTCACAAAATATATTTAGTTGAATATTTAGGGGAAAAATTAATTTTCTGCATGGATAAGTAGTTTCACAAATGATATTTAGTTTAATTATTTAGGGGAAAAATTCATTTTCTGCAAGGATAAGTAGTTTAACAAATGATATTTAGTTTAATTATTTAGAGAAAAACAAATTTTCTGCATGTATAAGTAGTTTAACAAATGATATTTAGTTTAATTATTTAGAGAAAAAACAAATTTTCTGCATGTATAAGTAGTTTAACAAAATATATTTAGTTGAATATTTAGGGGAAAATTAATTTTCTGCATGTATAAGTAGTTTAACAAAATATATTTAGTTGAATATTTAGGGGAAAATTAATTTTCTGCATGGATAAGTAGTTTCACAAAATATATTTAGTTGAATATTTAGGGGAAAATTAATTTTCTGCATGGATAAGTAGTTTCACAAAATATATTTAGTTGAATATTTAGGGGAAAAATTAATTTTCTGCATGGATAAGTAGTTTCACAAAATATATTTAGTTGAATATTTAGGGGAAAATTAATTTTCTGCATGGATAAGTAGTTTCACAAAATATATTTAGTTGAATATTTAGGGGAAAATTAATTTTCTGCATGGATAAGTAGTTTCACAAAATATATTTAGTTGAATATTTAGGGGAAAAATTAATTTTCTGCATGGATAAGTAGTTTCACAAAATATATTTAGTTGAATATTAAGGGGAAAATTAATTTTCTGCATGGATAAGTAGTTTCACAAAATATATTTAGTTGAATATTTAGGGAAAAATTAATTTTCTGCATGGATAAGTAGTTTCACAAAATATATTTAGTTGAATATTTAGGGGAAAAATTAATTTTCTGCATGGATAAGTAGTTTAACAAAATATATTTAGTTGAATATTTAGGGGAAAATTAATTTTCTGCATGGATATGTAGTTTAACAAATGATATTTAGTTTAATTATTTAGGGGAGAAATTCATTTTCTGCATGGATAAGTAGTTTAACAAATGATATTTAGTTTAATATTTAGGGAAAAAATTTATGTTCTGCATGGATAATTAGTTTAACAAATAATATTTAGTTTAATTATTTAAGGGTAAAATTAATTTTCTGCATGGATAAGTAGTTTAACAAATGATATTTAGTTTAATTATTTAGGGGAAAAATTCATTTTCTGCAAGGATAAGTAGTTTAACAAATGATATTTAGTTTAATTATTTAGAGAAAAACAAATTTTCTGCATGTATAAGTAGTTTAACAAATGATATTTAGTTTAATTATTTAGAGAAAAACAAATTTTCTGCATGTATAAGTAGTTTCACAAAATATATTTAGTTGAATATTTAGGGGAAAATTAATTTTCTGCATGTATAAGTAGTTTCACAAAATATATTTAGTTGAATATTTAGGGGAAAATTAATTTTCTGCATGGATAAGTAGTTTCACAAAATATATTTAGTTGAATATTTAGGGGAAAATTAATTTTCTGCATGTATAAGTAGTTTCACAAAATATATTTAGTTGAATATTTAGGGGAAAATTAATTTTCTGCATGGATAAGTAGTTTCACAAAATATATTTAGTTGAATATTTAGGGGAAAATTAATTTTCTGCATGGATAAGTAGTTTCACAAAATATATTTAGTTGAATATTTAGGGGAAAATTAATTTTCTGCATGTATAAGTAGTTTAACAAAATATATTTAGTTGAATATTTAGGGGAAAATTAATTTTCTGCATGGATAAGTAGTTTAACAAATGATATTTAGTTTAATATTTAGGGAAAAAATTTATGTTCTGCATGGATAATTAGTTTAACAAATAATATTTAGTTTAATTATTTAAGGGTAAAATTAATTTTCTGCATGGATAAGTAGTTTAACAAATGATATTTAGTTTAATTATTTAGGGGAAAAATTCATTTTCTGCAAGGATAAGTAGTTTAACAAATGATATTTAGTTTAATTATTTAGAGAAAAACAAATTTTCTTTATGTATAAGTAGTTTAACAAATGATATTTAGTTTAATTATTTAGAGAAAAACAAATTTTCTGCATGTATAAGTAGTTTCACAAAATATATTTAGTTGAATATTTAGGGGAAAATTAATTTTCTGCATGTATAAGTAGTTTCACAAAATATATTTAGTTGAATATTTAGGGGAAAATTAATTTTCTGCATGGATAAGTAGTTTCACAAAATATATTTAGTTGAATATTTAGGGGAAAATTAATTTTCTGCATGTATAAGTAGTTTAACAAAATATATTTAGTTGAATATTTAGGGGAAAATTAATTTTCTGCATGGATAAGTAGTTTAACAAAATATATTTAGTTGAATATTTAGGGGAAAATTAATTTTCTGCATGGATAAGTAGTTTCACAAAATATATTTAGTTGAATATTTAGGGGAAAATTAATTTTCTGCATGTATAAGTAGTTTAACAAAATATATTTAGTTGAATATTTAGGGGAAAATTAATTTTCTGCATGGATAAGTAGTTTCACAAAATATATTTAGTTGAATATTTAGGGGAAAAATTAATTTTCTGCATGGATAAGTAGTTTCACAAAATATATTTAGTTGAATATTTAGGGGAAAATTAATTTTCTGCATGGATAAGTAGTTTCACAAAATATATTTAGTTGAATATTTAGGGGAAAATTAATTTTCTGCATGTATAAGTAGTTTAACAAAATATATTTAGTTGAATATTTAGGGGAAAATTAATTTTCTGCATGGATAAGTAGTTTCACAAAATATATTTAGTTGAATATTTAGGGGAAAATTAATTTTCTGCATGTATAAGTAGTTTAACAAAATATATTTAGTTGAATATTTAGGGGAAAATTAATTTTCTGCATGGATAAGTAGTTTCACAAAATATATTTAGTTGAATATTTAGGGGAAAATTAATTTTCTGCATGTATAAGTAGTTTAACAAAATATATTTAGTTGAATATTTAGGGGAAAATTAATTTTCTGCATGGATAAGTAGTTTCACAAAATATATTTAGTTGAATATTTAGGGGAAAAATTAATTTTCTGCATGGATAAGTAGTTTCACAAAATATATTTAGTTGAATATTTAGGGGAAAATTAATTTTCTGCATGGATAAGTAGTTTCACAAAATATATTTAGTTGAATATTTAGGGGAAAATTAATTTTCTGCATGTATAAGTAGTTTCACAAAATATATTTAGTTGAATATTTAGGGGAAAATTAATTTTCTGCATGGATAAGTAGTTTCACAAAATATATTTAGTTGAATATTTAGGGGAAAATTAATTTTCTGCATGGATAAGTAGTTTCACAAAATATATTTAGTTGAATATTTAGGGGAAAATTAATTTTCTGCATGTATAAGTAGTTTCACAAAATATATTTAGTTGAATATTTAGGGGAAAATTAATTTTCTGCATGTATAAGTAGTTTAACAAAATATATTTAGTTGAATATTTAGGGGAAAATTAATTTTCTGCATGGATAAGTAGTTTCACAAAATATATTTAGTTGAATATTTAGGGGAAAAATTAATTTTCTGCATGGATAAGTAGTTTCACAAAATATATTTAGTTGAATATTTAGGGGAAAATTAATTTTCTGCATGTATAAGTAGTTTCACAAAATATATTTAGTTGAATATTTAGGGGAAAAATTAATTTTCTGCATGGATAAGTAGTTTCACAAAATATATTTAGTTGAATATTTAGGGGAAAATTAATTTTCTGCATGTATAAGTAGTTTCACAAAATATATTTAGTTGAATATTTAGGGGAAAATTAATTTTCTGCATGGATAAGTAGTTTCACAAAATATATTTAGTTGAATATTTAGGGGAAAATTAATTTTCTGCATGGATAAGTAGTTTCACAAAATATATTTAGTTGAATATTTAGGGGAAAATTAATTTTCTGCATGTATAAGTAGTTTAACAAAATATATTTAGTTGAATATTTAGGGGAAAATTAATTTTCTGCATGGATAAGTAGTTTCACAAAATATATTTAGTTGAATATTTAGGGGAAAATTAATTTTCTGCATGTATAAGTAGTTTAACAAAATATATTTAGTTGAATATTTAGGGGAAAATTAATTTTCTGCATGGATAAGTAGTTTCACAAAATATATTTAGTTGAATATTTAGGGGAAAATTAATTTTCTGCATGTATAAGTAGTTTAACAAAATATATTTAGTTGAATATTTAGGGGAAAATTAATTTTCTGCATGGATAAGTAGTTTCACAAAATATATTTAGTTGAATATTTAGGGGAAAAATTAATTTTCTGCATGTATAAGTAGTTTAACAAAATATATTTAGTTGAATATTTAGGGGAAAATTAATTTTCTGCATGGATAAGTAGTTTCACAAAATATATTTAGTTGAATATTTAGGGGAAAATTAATTTTCTGCATGTATAAGTAGTTTCACAAAATATATTTAGTTGAATATTTAGGGGAAAATTAATTTTCTGCATGGATAAGTAGTTTCACAAAATATATTTAGTTGAATATTTAGGGGAAAATTAATTTTCTGCATGGATAAGTAGTTTCACAAAATATATTTAGTTGAATATTTAGGGGAAAATTAATTTTCTGCATGTATAAGTAGTTTCACAAAATATATTTAGTTGAATATTTAGGGGAAAATTAATTTTCTGCATGTATAAGTAGTTTAACAAAATATATTTAGTTGAATATTTAGGGGAAAATTAATTTTCTGCATGGATAAGTAGTTTCACAAAATATATTTAGTTGAATATTTAGGGGAAAAATTAATTTTCTGCATGGATAAGTAGTTTCACAAAATATATTTAGTTGAATATTTAGGGGAAAATTAATTTTCTGCATGTATAAGTAGTTTCACAAAATATATTTAGTTGAATATTTAGGGGAAAAATTAATTTTCTGCATGGATAAGTAGTTTCACAAAATATATTTAGTTGAATATTTAGGGGAAAATTAATTTTCTGCATGTATAAGTAGTTTCACAAAATATATTTAGTTGAATATTTAGGGGAAAATTAATTTTCTGCATGGATAAGTAGTTTCACAAAATATATTTAGTTGAATATTTAGGGGAAAATTAATTTTCTGCATGGATAAGTAGTTTCACAAAATATATTTAGTTGAATATTTAGGGGAAAATTAATTTTCTGCATGTATAAGTAGTTTCACAAAATATATTTAGTTGAATATTTAGGGGAAAATTAATTTTCTGCATGTATAAGTAGTTTAACAAAATATATTTAGTTGAATATTTAGGGGAAAATTAATTTTCTGCATGGATAAGTAGTTTCACAAAATATATTTAGTTGAATATTTAGGGGAAAATTAATTTTCTGCATGGATAAGTAGTTTCACAAAATATATTTAGTTGAATATTTAGGGGAAAATTAATTTTCTGCATGGATAAGTAGTTTCACAAAATATATTTAGTTGAATATTTAGGGGAAAAATTAATTTTCTGCATGGATAAGTAGTTTAACAAAATATATTTAGTTGAATATTTAGGGGAAAATTAATTTTCTGCATGGATAAGTAGTTTCACAAAATATATTTAGTTGAATATTTAGGGGAAAATTAATTTTCTGCATGTATAAGTAGTTTAACAAAATATATTTAGTTGAATATTTAGGGGAAAATTAATTTTCTGCATGGATAAGTAGTTTCACAAAATATATTTAGTTGAATATTTAGGGGAAAATTAATTTTCTGCATGTATAAGTAGTTTAACAAAATATATTTAGTTGAATATTTAGGGGAAAATTAATTTTCTGCATGGATAAGTAGTTTCACAAAATATATTTAGTTGAATATTTAGGGGAAAATTAATTTTCTGCATGTATAAGTAGTTTAACAAAATATATTTAGTTGAATATTTAGGGGAAAATTAATTTTCTGCATGGATAAGTAGTTTCACAAAATATATTTAGTTGAATATTTAGGGGAAAAATTAATTTTCTGCATGGATAAGTAGTTTCACAAAATATATTTAGTTGAATATTTAGGGGAAAATTAATTTTCTGCATGGATAAGTAGTTTCACAAAATATATTTAGTTGAATATTTAGGGGAAAATTAATTTTCTGCATGTATAAGTAGTTTCACAAAATATATTTAGTTGAATATTTAGGGGAAAATTAATTTTCTGCATGGATAAGTAGTTTCACAAAATATATTTAGTTGAATATTTAGGGGAAAATTAATTTTCTGCATGGATAAGTAGTTTCACAAAATATATTTAGTTGAATATTTAGGGGAAAATTAATTTTCTGCATGTATAAGTAGTTTCACAAAATATATTTAGTTGAATATTTAGGGGAAAATTAATTTTCTGCATGTATAAGTAGTTTAACAAAATATATTTAGTTGAATATTTAGGGGAAAATTAATTTTCTGCATGGATAAGTAGTTTCACAAAATATATTTAGTTGAATATTTAGGGGAAAAATTAATTTTCTGCATGGATAAGTAGTTTCACAAAATATATTTAGTTGAATATTTAGGGGAAAATTAATTTTCTGCATGTATAAGTAGTTTCACAAAATATATTTAGTTGAATATTTAGGGGAAAAATTAATTTTCTGAATGGATAAGTAGTTTCACAAAATATATTTAGTTGAATATTTAGGGGAAAATTAATTTTCTGCATGTATAAGTAGTTTCACAAAATATATTTAGTTGAATATTTAGGGGAAAATTAATTTTCTGCATGGATAAGTAGTTTCACAAAATATATTTAGTTGAATATTTAGGGGAAAATTAATTTTCTGCATGGATAAGTAGTTTCACAAAATATATTTAGTTGAATATTTAGGGGAAAATTAATTTTCTGCATGTATAAGTAGTTTCACAAAATATATTTAGTTGAATATTTAGGGGAAAATTAATTTTCTGCATGTATAAGTAGTTTAACAAAATATATTTAGTTGAATATTTAGGGGAAAATTAATTTTCTGCATGGATAAGTAGTTTCACAAAATATATTTAGTTGAATATTTAGGGGAAAATTAATTTTCTGCATGGATAAGTAGTTTCACAAAATATATTTAGTTGAATATTTAGGGGAAAATTAATTTTCTGCATGGATAAGTAGTTTCACAAAATATATTTAGTTGAATATTTAGGGGAAAAATTAATTTTCTGCATGGATAAGTAGTTTCACAAAATATATTTAGTTGAATATTTAGGGGAAAATTAATTTTCTGCATGGATAAGTAGTTTAACAAAATATATTTAGTTGAATATTTAGGGGAAAATTAATTTTCTGCATGTATAAGTAGTTTCACAAAATATATTTAGTTGAATATTTAGGGGAAAAATTAATTTTCTGCATGGATAAGTAGTTTCACAAAATATATTTAGTTGAATATTTAGGGGAAAATTAATTTTCTGCATGTATAAGTAGTTTCACAAAATATATTTAGTTGAATATTTAGGGGAAAATTAATTTTCTGCATGGATAAGTAGTTTCACAAAATATATTTAGTTGAATATTTAGGGGAAAATTAATTTTCTGCATGGATAAGTAGTTTCACAAAATATATTTAGTTGAATATTTAGGGGAAAATTAATTTTCTGCATGTATAAGTAGTTTCACAAAATATATTTAGTTGAATATTTAGGGGAAAATTAATTTTCTGCATGTATAAGTAGTTTAACAAAATATATTTTGTTGAATATTTAGGGGAAAATTAATTTTCTGCATGGATAAGTAGTTTCACAAAATATATTTAGTTGAATATTTAGGGGAAAAATTAATTTTCTGCATGGATAAGTAGTTTCACAAAATATATTTAGTTGAATATTTAGGGGAAAATTAATTTTCTGCATGTATAAGTAGTTTCACAAAATATATTTAGTTGAATATTTAGGGGAAAAATTAATTTTCTGAATGGATAAGTAGTTTCACAAAATATATTTAGTTGAATATTTAGGGGAAAATTAATTTTCTGCATGTATAAGTAGTTTCACAAAATATATTTAGTTGAATATTTAGGGGAAAATTAATTTTCTGCATGGATAAGTAGTTTCACAAAATATATTTAGTTGAATATTTAGGGGAAAATTAATTTTCTGCATGGATAAGTAGTTTCACAAAATATATTTAGTTGAATATTTAGGGGAAAATTAATTTTCTGCATGTATAAGTAGTTTCACAAAATATATTTAGTTGAATATTTAGGGGAAAATTAATTTTCTGCATGTATAAGTAGTTTAACAAAATATATTTAGTTGAATATTTAGGGGAAAATTAATTTTCTGCATGGATAAGTAGTTTCACAAAATATATTTAGTTGAATATTTAGGGGAAAATTAATTTTCTGCATGGATAAGTAGTTTCACAAAATATATTTAGTTGAATATTTAGGGGAAAATTAATTTTCTGCATGGATAAGTAGTTTCACAAAATATATTTAGTTGAATATTTAGGGGAAAAATTAATTTTCTGCATGGATAAGTAGTTTCACAAAATATATTTAGTTGAATATTTAGGGGAAAATTAATTTTCTGCATGGATAAGTAGTTTAACAAAATATATTTAGTTGAATATTTAGGGGAAAATTAATTTTCTGCATGTATAAGTAGTTTCACAAAATATATTTAGTTGAATATTTAGGGGAAAAATTAATTTTCTGCATGGATAAGTAGTTTCACAAAATATATTTAGTTGAATATTTAGGGGAAAATTAATTTTCTGCATGTATAAGTAGTTTCACAAAATATATTTAGTTGAATATTTAGGGGAAAATTAATTTTCTGCATGGATAAGTAGTTTCACAAAATATATTTAGTTGAATATTTAGGGGAAAATTAATTTTCTGCATGGATAAGTAGTTTCACAAAATATATTTAGTTGAATATTTAGGGGAAAATTAATTTTCTGCATGGATAAGTAGTTTCACAAAATATATTTAGTTGAATATTTAGGGGAAAAATTAATTTTCTGCATGGATAAGTAGTTTAACAAAATATATTTAGTTGAATATTTAGGGGAAAATTAATTTTCTGCATGGATAAGTAGTTTCACAAAATATATTTAGTTTAATATTTAGGGGAAAATTAATTTTCTGCATGTATAAGTAGTTTCACAAAATATATTTAGTTGAATATTTAGGGGAAAATTAATTTTCTGCATGGATAAGTAGTTTCACAAAATATATTTAGTTGAATATTTAGGGGAAAAATTAATTTTCTGCATGGATAAGTAGTTTCACAAAATATATTTAGTTGAATATTTAGGGGAAAATTAATTTTCTGCATGGATAAGTAGTTTCACAAAATATATTTAGTTGAATATTTAGGGGAAAATTAATTTTCTGCATGTATAAGTAGTTTCACAAAATATATTTAGTTGAATATTTAGGGGAAAAATTAATTTTCTGAATGGATAAGTAGTTTCACAAAATATATTTAGTTGAATATTTAGGGGAAAATTAATTTTCTGCATGTATAAGTAGTTTCACAAAATATATTTAGTTGAATATTTAGGGGAAAATTAATTTTCTGCATGGATAAGTAGTTTCACAAAATATATTTAGTTGAATATTTAGGGGAAAATTAATTTTCTGCATGGATAAGTAGTTTCACAAAATATATTTAGTTGAATATTTAGGGGAAAATTAATTTTCTGCATGTATAAGTAGTTTCACAAAATATATTTAGTTGAATATTTAGGGGAAAATTAATTTTCTGCATGTATAAGTAGTTTAACAAAATATATTTAGTTGAATATTTAGGGGAAAATTAATTTTCTGCATGGATAAGTAGTTTCACAAAATATATTTAGTTGAATATTTAGGGGAAAATTAATTTTCTGCATGGATAAGTAGTTTCACAAAATATATTTAGTTGAATATTTAGGGGAAAATTAATTTTCTGCATGGATAAGTAGTTTCACAAAATATATTTAGTTGAATATTTAGGGGAAAAATTAATTTTCTGCATGGATAAGTAGTTTCACAAAATATATTTAGTTGAATATTTAGGGGAAAATTAATTTTCTGCATGTATAAGTAGTTTCACAAAATATATTTAGTTGAATATTTAGGGGAAAATTAATTTTCTGCATGGATAAGTAGTTTCACAAAATATATTTAGTTGAATATTTAGGGGAAAATTAATTTTCTGCATGGATAAGTAGTTTCACAAAATATATTTAGTTGAATATTTAGGGGAAAATTAATTTTCTGCATGGATAAGTAGTTTCACAAAATATATTTAGTTGAATATTTAGGGGAAAAATTAATTTTCTGCATGGATAAGTAGTTTAACAAAATATATTTAGTTGAATATTTAGGGGAAAATTTATTTTCTGCATGGATAAGTAGTTTCACAAAATATATTTAGTTTAATATTTAGGGGAAAATTAATTTTCTGCATGTATAAGTAGTTTCACAAAATATATTTAGTTGAATATTTAGGGGAAAATTAATTTTCTGCATGGATAAGTAGTTTCACAAAATATATTTAGTTGAATATTTAGGGGAAAAATTAATTTTCTGCATGGATAAGTAGTTTCACAAAATATATTTAGTTGAATATTTAGGGGAAAATTAATTTTCTGCATGGATAAGTAGTTTCACAAAATATATTTAGTTGAATATTTAGGGGAAAATTAATTTTCTGCATGTATAAGTAGTTTCACAAAATATATTTAGTTGAATATTTAGGGGAAAATTAATTTTCTGCATGGATAAGTAGTTTCACAAAATATATTTAGTTGAATATTTAGGGGAAAATTAATTTTCTGCATGGATAAGTAGTTTCACAAAATATATTTAGTTGAATATTTAGGGGAAAATTAATTTTCTGCATGGATAAGTAGTTTCACAAAATATATTTAGTTGAATATTTAGGGGAAAATTAATTTTCTGCATGTATAAGTAGTTTAACAAAATATATTTAGTTGAATATTTAGGGGAAAATTAATTTTCTGCATGGATAAGTAGTTTCACAAAATATATTTAGTTGAATATTTAGGGGAAAATTAATTTTCTGCATGGATAAGTAGTTTCACAAAATATATTTAGTTGAATATTTAGGGGAAAAATTAATTTTCTGCATGGATAAGTAGTTTCACAAAATATATTTAGTTGAATATTTAGGGGAAAATTAATTTTCTGCATGGATAAGTAGTTTAACAAAATATATTTAGTTGAATATTTAGGGGAAAATTAATTTTCTGCATGTATAAGTAGTTTCACAAAATATATTTAGTTGAATGTTTAGGGGAAAAATTAATTTTCTGCATGGATAAGTAGTTTCACAAAATATATTTAGTTGAATATTTAGGGGAAAATTAATTTTCTGCATGTATAAGTAGTTTCACAAAATATATTTAGTTGAATATTTAGGGGAAAATTAATTTTCTGCATGGATAAGTAGTTTCACAAAATATATTTAGTTGAATATTTAGGGGAAAATTAATTTTCTGCATGGATAAGTAGTTTCACAAAATATATTTAGTTGAATATTTAGGGGAAAATTAATTTTCTGCATGGATAAGTAGTTTCACAAAATATATTTAGTTGAATATTTAGGGGAAAAATTAATTTTCTGCATGGATAAGTAGTTTAACAAAATATATTTAGTTGAATATTTAGGGGAAAATTAATTTTCTGCATGGATAAGTAGTTTCACAAAATATATTTAGTTGAATATTTAGGGGAAAATTAATTTTCTGCATGTATAAGTAGTTTCACAAAATATATTTAGTTGAATATTTAGGGGAAAATTAATTTTCTGCATGGATAAGTAGTTTAACAAAATATATTTAGTTGAATATTTAGGGGAAAATTAATTTTCTGCATGGATAAGTAGTTTCACAAAATATATTTAGTTGAATATTTAGGGGAAAATTAATTTTCTGCATGGATAAGTAGTTTCACAAAATATATTTAGTTGAATATTTAGGGGAAAAATTAATTTTCTGCATGTATAAGTAGTTTCACAAAATATATTTAGTTGAATATTTAGGGGAAAATTAATTTTCTGCATGGATAAGTAGTTTCACAAAATATATTTAGTTGAATATTTAGGGGAAAATTAATTTTCTGCATGGATAAGTAGTTTCACAAAATATATTTAGTTGAATATTTAGGGGAAAATTAATTTTCTGCATGTATAAGTAGTTTAACAAAATATATTTAGTTGAATATTTAGGGGAAAATTAATTTTCTGCATGGATAAGTAGTTTCACAAAATATATTTAGTTGAATATTTAGGGGAAAAATTAATTTTCTGCATGGATAAGTAGTTTCACAAAATATATTTAGTTGAATATTTAGGGGAAAATTAATTTTCTGCATGTATAAGTAGTTTCACAAAATATATTTAGTTGAATATTTAGGGGAAAAATTAATTTTCTGCATGGATAAGTAGTTTCACAAAATATATTTAGTTGAATATTTAGGGGAAAATTAATTTTCTGCATGTATAAGTAGTTTCACAAAATATATTTAGTTGAATATTTAGGGGAAAATTAATTTTCTGCATGGATAAGTAGTTTCACAAAATATATTTAGTTGAATATTTAGGGGAAAATTAATTTTCTGCATGGATAAGTAGTTTCACAAAATATATTTAGTTGAATATTTAGGGGAAAATTAATTTTCTGCATGTATAAGTAGTTTCACAAAATATATTTAGTTGAATATTTAGGGGAAAATTAATTTTCTGCATGTATAAGTAGTTTAACAAAATATATTTAGTTGAATATTTAGGGGAAAATTAATTTTCTGCATGGATAAGTAGTTTCACAAAATATATTTAGTTGAATATTTAGGGGAAAAATTAATTTTCTGCATGGATAAGTAGTTTCACAAAATATATTTAGTTGAATATTTAGGGGAAAATTAATTTTCTGCATGGATAAGTAGTTTCACAAAATATATTTAGTTGAATATTTAGGGGAAAATTAATTTTCTGCATGGATAAGTAGTTTCACAAAATATATTTAGTTGAATATTTAGGGGAAAAATTAATTTTCTGCATGGATAAGTAGGTTAACAAAATATATTTAGTTGAATATTTAGGGGAAAATTAATTTTCTGCATGGATAAGTAGTTTAACAAAATATATTTAGTTGAATATTTAGGGGAAAATTAATTTTGTGCATGGATAAGTAGTGTCACAAAATATATTTAGTTGAATATTTAGGGGAAAATTAATTTTCTGCATGGATAAGTAGTTTCACAAAATATATTTAGTTGAATATTTAGGGGAAAATTAATTTTCTGCATGTATAAGTAGTTTAACAAAATATATTTAGTTGAATATTTAGGGGAAAATTAATTTTCTGCATGTATAAGTAGTTTCACAAAATATATTTAGTTGAATATTTAGGGGAAAATTAATTTTCTGCATGTATAAGTAGTTTAACAAAATATATTTAGTTGAATATTTAGGGGAAAATTAATTTTCTGCATGGATAAGTAGTTTCACAAAATATATTTAGTTGAATATTTAGGGGAAAAATTAATTTTCTGCATGGATAAGTAGTTTCACAAAATATATTTAGTTGAATATTTAGGGGAAAATTAATTTTCTGCATGGATAAGTAGTTTCACAAAATATATTTAGTTGAATATTTAGGGGAAAATTAATTTTCTGCATGTATAAGTAGTTTCACAAAATATATTTAGTTGAATATTTAGGGGAAAAATTAATTTTCTGCATGGATAAGTAGTTTCACAAAATATATTTAGTTGAATATTTAGGGGAAAATTAATTTTCTGCATGTATAAGTAGTTTCACAAAATATATTTAGTTGAATATTTAGGGGAAAATTAATTTTCTGCATGGATAAGTAGTTTCACAAAATATATTTAGTTGAATATTTAGGGGAAAATTAATTTTCTGCATGGATAAGTAGTTTCACAAAATATATTTAGTTGAATATTTAGGGGAAAATTAATTTTCTGCATGTATAAGTAGTTTCACAAAATATATTTAGTTGAATATTTAGGGGAAAATTAATTTTCTGCATGTATAAGTAGTTTAACAAAATATATTTAGTTGAATATTTAGGGGAAAATTAATTTTCTGCATGGATAAGTAGTTTCACAAAATATATTTAGTTGAATATTTAGGGGAAAAATTAATTTTCTGCATGGATAAGTAGTTTCACACAATATATTTAGTTGAATATTTAGGGGAAAATTAATTTTCTGCATGGATAAGTAGTTTCACAAAATATATTTAGTTGAATATTTAGGGGAAAATTAATTTTCTTCATGGATAAGTAGTTTCACAAAATATATTTAGTTGAATATTTAGGGGAAAAATTAATTTTCTGCATGGATAAGTAGGTTAACAAAATATATTTAGTTGAATATTTAGGGGAAAATTAATTTTCTGCATGGATAAGTAGTTTAACAAAATATATTTAGTTGAATATTTAGGGGAAAATTAATTTTGTGCATGGATAAGTAGTTTCACAAAATATATTTAGTTGAATATTTAGGGGAAAATTAATTTTCTGCATGGATAAGTAGTTTCACAAAATATATTTAGTTGAATATTTAGGGGAAAATTAATTTTCTGCATGTATAAGTAGTTTAACAAAATATATTTAGTTGAATATTTAGGGGAAAATTAATTTTCTGCATGGATAAGTAGTTTCACAAAATATATTTAGTTGAATATTTAGGGGAAAATTAATTTTCTGCATGGATAAGTAGTTTCACAAAATATATTTAGTTGAATATTTAGGGGAAAAATTTATTTTCTGCATGGATAAGTAGTTTCACAAAATATATTTAGTTGAATATTTAGGGGAAAATTAATTTTCTGCATGGATAAGTAGTTTCACAAAATATATTTAGTTGAATATTTAGGGGAAAATTAATTTTCTGCATGGATAAGTAGTTTCACAAAATATATTTAGTTGAATATTTAGGGGAAAAATTAATTTTCTGCATGGATAAGTAGGTTAACAAAATATATTTAGTTGAATATTTAGGGGAAAATTAATTTTCTGCATGGATAAGTAGTTTAACAAAATATATTTAGTTGAATATTTAGGGGAAAATTAATTTTGTGCATGGATAAGTAGTTTCACAAAATATATTTAGTTGAATATTTAGGGGAAAATTAATTTTCTGCATGGATAAGTAGTTTCACAAAATATATTTAGTTGAATATTTAGGGGAAAATTAATTTTCTGCATGTATAAGTAGTTTAACAAAATATATTTAGTTGAATATTTAGGGGAAAATTAATTTTCTGCATGTATAAGTAGTTTCACAAAATATATTTAGTTGAATATTTAGGGGAAAATAAATTTTCTGCATGTATAAGTAGTTTAACAAAATATATTTAGTTGAATATTTAGGGGAAAATTAATTTTCTGCATGGATAAGTAGTTTCACAAAATATATTTAGTTGAATATTTAGGGGAAAAATTAATTTTCTGCATGGATAAGTAGTTTCACAAAATATATTTAGTTGAATATTTAGGGGAAAATTAATTTTCTGCATGGATAAGTAGTTTCACAAAATATATTTAGTTGAATATTTAGGGGAAAATTAATTTTCTGCATGTATAAGTAGTTTCACAAAATATATTTAGTTGAATATTTAGGGGAAAAATTAATTTTCTGCATGGATAAGTAGTTTCACAAAATATATTTAGTTGAATATTTAGGGGAAAAATTAATTTTCTGCATGGATAAGTAGGTTAACAAAATATATTTAGTTGAATATTTAGGGGAAAATTAATTTTCTGCATGGATAAGTAGTTTAACAAAATATATTTAGTTGAATATTTAGGGGAAAATTAATTTTGTGCATGGATAAGTAGTTTCACAAAATATATTTAGTTGAATATTTAGGGGAAAATTAATTTTCTGCATGGATAAGTAGTTTCACAAAATATATTTAGTTGAATATTTAGGGGAAAATTAATTTTCTGCATGTATAAGTAGTTTAACAAAATATATTTAGTTGAATATTTAGGGGAAAATTAATTTTCTGCATGTATAAGTAGTTTCACAAAATATATTTAGTTGAATATTTAGGGGAAAATTAATGTTCTGCATGTATAAGTAGTTTAACAAAATATATTTAGTTGAATATTTAGGGGAAAATTAATTTTCTGCATGAATAAGTAGTTTCACAAAATATATTTAGTTGAATATTTAGGGGAAAAATTAATTTTCTGCATGGATAAGTAGTTTCACAAAATATATTTAGTTGAATATTTAGGGGAAAATTAATTTTCTGCATGTATAAGTAGTTTAACAAAATATATTTAGTTGAATATTTAGGGGAAAATTAATTTTGTGCATGGATAAGTAGTTTCACAAAATATATTTAGTTGAATATTTAGGGGAAAATTTATTTTCTGCATGGATAAGTAGTTTCACAAAATATATTTAGTTGAATATTTAGGGGAAAATTAATTTTCTGCATGTATAAGTAGTTTAACAAAATATATTTAGTTGAATATTTAGGGGAAAATTAATTTTCTGCATGTATAAGTAGTTTCACAAAATATATTTAGTTGAATATTTAGGGGAAAATTAATTTTCTGCATGTATAAGTAGTTTAACAAAATATATTTAGTTGAATATTTAGGGGAAAATTAATTTTCTGCATGGATAAGTAGTTTCACAAAATATATTTAGTTGAATATTTAGGGGAAAAATTAATTTTCTGCATGGATAAGTAGTTTCACAAAATATATTTAGTTGAATATTTAGGGGAAAATTAATTTTCTGCATGTATAAGTAGTTTAACAAAATATATTTAGTTGAATATTTAGGGGAAAATTAATTTTCTGCATGGATAAGTAGTTTCACAAAATATATTTAGTTGAATATTTAGGGGAAAATTAATTTTCTGCATGTATAAGTAGTTTCACAAAATATATTTAGTTGAATATTTAGGGGAAAATTAATTTTCTGCATGGATAAGTAGTTTCACAAAATATATTTAGTTGAATATTTAGGGGAAAATTAATTTTCTGCATGGATAAGTAGTTTCACAAAATATATTTAGTTGAATATTTAGGGGAAAATTAATTTTCTGCATGTATAAGTAGTTTCACAAAATATATTTAGTTGAATATTTAGGGGAAAATTAATTTTCTGCATGTATAAGTAGTTTAACAAAATATATTTAGTTGAATATTTAGGGGAAAATTAATTTTCTGCATGGATAAGTAGTTTCACAAAATATATTTAGTTGAATATTTAGGGGAAAATTAATTTTCTGCATGTATAAGTAGTTTCACAAAATATATTTAGTTGAATATTTAGGGGAAAATTAATTTTCTGCATGTATAAGTAGTTTCACAAAATATATTTAGTTGAATATTAAGGGGAAAATTAATTTTCTGCATGGATAAGTAGTTTAACAAAATATATTTAGTTGAATATTTAGGGGAAAATTAATTTTCTGCATGGATAAGTAGTTTCACAAAATATATTTAGTTGAATATTTAGGGGAAAATTAATTTTCTGCATGTATAAGTAGTTTCACAAAATATATTTAGTTGAATATTTAGGGGAAAATTAATTTTCTGCATGTATAAGTAGTTTCACAAAATATATTTAGTTGAATATTTAGGGGAAAATTAATTTTCTGCATGGATAAGTAGTTTCACAAAATATATTTAGTTGAATATTTAGGGAAAAATTAATTTTCTGCATGGATAAGTAGTTTCACAAAATATATTTAGTTGAATATTTAGGGGAAAATTAATTTTCTGCATGGATAAGTAGTTTCACAAAATATATTTAGTTGAATATTTAGGGGAAAATTAATTTTCTGCATGGATAAGTAGTTTCACAAAATATATTTAGTTGAATATTTAGGGGAAAAATTAATTTTCTGCATGGATAAGTAGTTTAACAAAATATATTTAGTTGAATATTTAGGGGAAAATTAATTTTCTGCATGGATAAGTAGTTTAACAAAATATATTTAGTTGAATATTTAGGGGAAAATTAATTTTCTGCATGGATAAGTAGTTTCACAAAATATATTTAGTTGAATATTTAGGGGAAAATTAATTTTCTGCATGGATAAGTAGTTTCACAAAATATATTTAGTTGAATATTTAGGGGAAAATTAATTTTCTGCATGGATAAGTAGTTTCACAAAATATATTTAGTTGAATATTTAGGGGAAAAATTAATTTTCTGCATGGATAAGTAGTTTCACAAAATATATTTAGTTGAATATTTAGGGGAAAATTAATTTTCTGCATGGATAAGTAGTTTCACAAAATATATTTAGTTGAATATTTAGGGGAAAATTAATTTTCTGCATGGATAAGTAGTTTAACAAAATATATTTAGTTGAATATTTAGGGGAAAATTAATTTTCTGCATGGATAAGTAGTTTAACAAAATATATTTAGTTGAATATTTAGGGGAAAATTAATTTTCTGCATGGATAAGTAGTTTAACAAATGATATTTAGTTTAATATTTAGGGGAAAATTAATTTTCTGCATGGATAAGTAGTTTCACAAAATATATTTAGTTGAATATTTAGGGGAAAATTAATTTTCTGCATGGATAAGTAGTTTCACAAAATATATTTAGTTGAATATTTAGGGGAAAATTAATTTTCTGCATGGATAAGTAGTTTCACAAAATATATTTAGTTGAATATTTAGGGGAAAAATTACTTTTCTGCATGTATAAGTAGTTTCACAAAATATATTTAGTTGAATATTTAGGGGAAAATTAATTTTCTGCATGGATAAGTAGTTTCACAAAATATATTTAGTTGAATATTTAGGGGAAAATTAATTTTCTGCATGGATAAGTAGTTTCACAAAATATATTTAGTTGAATATTTAGGGGAAAAATTAATTTTCTGCATGTATAAGTAGTTTAACAAATGATATTTAGTTTAATTATTTAGAGAAAAAATTAATTTTCTGCATGGATAAGTAGTTTAACAAATTATATTTAGTTTAATTATTTAGAGAAAAAATTAATTTTCTGCATGGATAAGTAGTTTAACAAAGTATATTTAGTTTAATATTTAGGGGAAAAATTCATTTTCTGCATGGATAAGTAGTTTAACAAATGATATTTAGTTTAATTATTTAGGGGAAAATTAATTTTCTGCATGGATAAGTAGTTTAGCAAATGATATTTAGTTTAATATTTAGGGGAAAAATAAATTTTCTGCATGGATAAGTAGTTTAACAAATGATATTTAGTTTAATATTTAGGGGAAAAATAAATTTTCTGCATGGATAAGTAGTTTAACAAATGATATTTAGTTTAATATTTAGGGGAAAAATAAATTTTCTGCATGGATAAGTAGTTTAACAAATGATATTTAGTTTAATATTTAGGGGAAAATTAATTTTCTGCATGGATAAGTAGTTTAACAAATGATATTTAGTTTAATATTTAGGGGAAAAATTAATTTTCTGCATGGATAAGTAGTTTAACAAATGATATTTATTTTAATATTTAGGGGAAAAATAAATTTTCTGCATGGATAAGTAGTTTAACAAATGATATTTAGTTTAATTATTTAGGGGAAAATTAATTTTCTGCATGGATAAGTAGTTTAGCAAATGATATTTAGTTTAATATTTAGGGGAAAAATAAATTTTCTGCATGGATAAGTAGTTTAACAAATGATATTTAGTTTAATTATTTAGGGGAAAATTAATTTTCTGCATGGATAAGTAGTTTAACAAATGATATTTAGTTTAATATTTAGGGGAAAAATAAATTTTCTGCATGGATAAGTAGTTTAACAAATGATATTTAGTTTAATATTTAGGGGAAAAATTAATTTTCTGCATGGATAAGTAGTTTAACAAATGATATTTAGTTTAATTATTTAGGGGAAAATTAATTTTCTGCATGGATAAGTAGTTTAACAAATGATATTTAGTTTAATATTTAGGGGAAAAATTAATTTTCTGCATGGATAAGTAGTTTAACAAATGATATTTAGTTTAATATTTAGGGGAAAAATTAATTTTCTGCATGGATAAGTAGTTTAACAAATGATATTTAGTTTAATATTTAGGGAAAAATTAATTTTCTGCATGGATAAGTAGTTTAACAAATGATATTTAGTTTAATATTTAGGGGAAAAATTAATTTTCTGCATGCATAAGTAGTTTAACAAATGATATTTATTTTAATATTTAGGGGAAAAATTAATTTTCTGCATGGATAAGTAGTTTCACAAAATATATTTAGTTGAATATTTAGGGGAAAATTAATTTTCTGCATGGATAAGTAGTTTAACAAAATATATTTAGTTGAATATTTAGGGGAAAATTAATTTTCTGCATGGATAAGTAGTTTAACAAAATATATTTAGTTGAATATTTAGGGGAAAATTAATTTTCTGCATGGATAAGTAGTTTAACAAATGATATTTAGTTTAATATTTAGGGGAAAATTAATTTTCTGCATGGATAAGTAGTTTCACAAAATATATTTAGTTGAATATTTAGGGGAAAATTAATTTTCTGCATGGATAAGTAGTTTCACAAAATATATTTAGTTGAATATTTAGGGGAAAATTAATTTTCTGCATGGATAAGTAGTTTCACAAAATATATTTAGTTGAATATTTAGGGGAAAAATTACTTTTCTGCATGTATAAGTAGTTTCACAAAATATATTTAGTTGAATATTTAGGGGAAAATTAATTTTCTGCATGTATAAGTAGTTTAACAAAATATATTTAGTTGAATATTTAGGGGAAAATTAATTTTCTGCATGGATAAGTAGTTTCACAAAATATATTTAGTTGAATATTTAGGGGAAAAATTAATTTTCTGCATGTATAAGTAGTTTAACAAATGATATTTAGTTTAATTGTTTAGAGAAAAAATTAATTTTCTGCATGGATAAGTAGTTTAACAAATGATATTTAGTTTAATTATTTAGAGAAAAAATTAATTTTCTGCATGGATAAGTAGTTTAACAAAGTATATTTAGTTTAATATTTAGGGGAAAAATTCATTTTCTGCATGGATAAGTAGTTTAACAAATGATATTTAGTTTAATTATTTAGGGGAAAATTAATTTTCTGCATGGATAAGTAGTTTAGCAAATGATATTTAGTTTAATATTTAGGGGAAAAATCAATTTTCTGCATGGATAAGTAGTTTAACAAATGATATTTAGTTTAATATTTAGGGGAAAAATAAATTTTCTGCATGGATAAGTAGTTTAACAAATGATATTTAGTTTAATATTTAGGGGAAAAATAAATTTTCTGCATGGATAAGTAGTTTAACAAATGATATTTAGTTTAATATTTAGGGGAAAAATTAATTTTCTGCATGGATAAGTAGTTTAACAAATGATATTTATTTTAATATTTAGGGGAAAAATAAATTTTCTGCATGGATAAGTAGTTTAACAAATGATATTTAGTTTAATTATTTAGGGGAAAAATTAATTTTCTGCATGGATAAGTAGTTTAGCAAATGATATTTAGTTTAATATTTAGGGGAAAAATAAATTTTCTGCATGGATAAGTAGTTTAACAAATGATATTTAGTTTAATTATTTAGGGGAAAATTAATTTTCTGCATGGATAAGTAGTTTAACAAATGATATTTAGTTTAATATTTAGGGGAAAAATAAATTTTCTGCATGGATAAGTAGTTTAACAAATGATATTTAGTTTAATATTTAGGGGAAAAATTAATTTTCTGCATGGATAAGTAGTTTAACAAATGATATTTAGTTTAATTATTTAGGGGAAAATTAATTTTCTGCATGGATAAGTAGTTTAACAAATGATATTTAGTTTAATATTTAGGGGAAAAATTAATTTTCTGCATGGATAAGTAGTTTAACAAATGATATTTAGTTTAATATTTAGGGGAAAAATTAATTTTCTGCATGGATAAGTAGTTTAACAAATGATATTTAGTTTAATATTTAGGGAAAAATTAATTTTCTGCATGGATAAGTAGTTTAACAAATGATATTTAGTTTAATATTTAGGGGAAAAATTAAT
Organism: Euprymna scolopes; assembly: GCF_053919585.1. Classification (NCBI taxonomy): domain Eukaryota; kingdom Metazoa; phylum Mollusca; class Cephalopoda; order Sepiida; family Sepiolidae; genus Euprymna; species Euprymna scolopes. The sequence continues at coordinate 61,020,143 of NC_136526.1, forward strand.
TTTCTGCATGCATAAGTAGTTTAACAAATGATATTTATTTTAATATTTAGGGGAAAAATAAATTTTCTGCATGGATAAGTAGTTTTAACAAATGATATTTAGTTTAATTATTTAGGGGAAAATTAATTTTCTGCATGGATAAGTAGTTTAACAAATGATATTTAGTTTAATATTTAGGGGAAAAATAAATTTTCTGCATGGATAAGTAGTTTAACAAATGATATTTAGTTTAATATTTAGGGGAAAAATAAATTTTCTGCATGGATAAGTAGTTTAACAAATGATATTTAGTTTAATATTTAGGGGAAAAATAAATTTTCTGCATGGATAAGTAGTTTAACAAATGATATTTAGTTTAATATTTAGGGGAAAAATTAATTTTCTGCATGGATAAGTAGTTTAACAAATGATATTTAGTTTAATATTTAGGGGAAAAATAAATTTTCTGCATGGATAAGTAGTTTAACAAATGATATTTAGTTTAATATTTAGGGGAAAAATAAATTTTCTGCATGGATAAGTAGTTTAACAAATGATATTTAGTTTAATATTTAGGGGAAAAATTAATTTTCTGCATGGATAAGTAGTTTAACAAATGATATTTAGTTTAATATTTAGGGGAAAAATAAATTTTCTGCATGGATAAGTAGTTTAACAAATGATATTTAGTTTAATATTTAGGGGAAAAATAAATTTTCTGCATGGATAAGTAGTTTAACAAATGATATTTAGTTTAATATTTAGGGAAAAATTAATTTTCTGCATGGATAAGTAGTTTAACAAATGATATTTAGTTTAATATTTAGGGGAAAAATAAATTTTCTGCATGGATAAGTAGTTTAACAAATGATATTTAGTTTAATATTTAGGGGAAAAATAAATTTTCTGCATGGATAAGTAGTTTAACAAATGATATTTAGTTTAATATTTAGGGGAAAAATTAATTTTCTGCATGGATAAGTAGTTTAACAAATGATATTTAGTTTAATATTTAGGGGAAAAATTAATTTTCTGCATGGATAAGTAGTTTAACAAATGATATTTAGTTTAATATTTAGGGAAAAATTAATTTTCTGCATGGATAAGTAGTTTAACAAATGATATTTAGTTTAATATTTAGGGGAAAAATTAATTTTCTGCATGGATAAGTAGTTTAACAAATGATATTTAGTTTAATATTTAGGGGAAAATTAATTTTCTGCATGGATAAGTAGTTTAACAAATGATATTTAGTTTAATATTTAGGGGAAAAATTAATTTTCTGCATGGATAAGTAGTTTAACAAATGATATTTAGTTTAATTATTTAGGGGAAAATTAATTTTCTGCATGGATAAGTAGTTTAACAAATGATATTTAGTTTAATATTTAGGGGAAAATTAATTTTCTGCATGGATAAGTAGTTTAACAAATGATATTTAGTTTAATATTTAGGGGAAAAATTAATTTTCTGCATGGATAAGTAGTTTAACAAATGATATTTAGTTTAATATTTAGGGGAAAATTAATTTTCTGCATGGATAAGTAGTTTAACAAATGATATTTAGTTTAATATTTAGGGGAAAAATTAATTTTCTGCATGGATAAGTAGTTTAACAAATGATATTTAGTTTAATTATTTAGGGGAAAATTAATTTTCTGCATGGATAAGTAGTTTAACAAATGATATTTAGTTTAATATTTAGGGGAAAAATAAATTTTCTGCATGGATAAGTAGTTTAACAAATGATATTTAGTTTAATATTTAGGGGAAAAATAAATTTTCTGCATGGATAAGTAGTTTAACAAATGATATTTATTTTAATATTTAGGGGAAAAATAAATTTTCTGCATGGATAAGTAGTTTAACAAATGATATTTAGTTTTATTATATAGGGGAACAATTAATTTTCTGCATGGATAAGTAGTTTAACAAATGATATTTAGTTTAATTATTTAGGGGAAAAATTAATTTTCTGCATGGATAAGTAGTTTAGCAAATGATATTTAGTTTAATATTTAGGGGAAAAATTAATTTTCTGCATGGATAAGTAGTTTAACAAATGATATTTAGTTTAATATTTAGGGGAAAAATAAATTTTCTGCATGGATAAGTAGTTTAACAAATGATATTTAGTTTAATTATTAAGGGGAACAATTAATTTTCTGCATCGATAAGTAGTTTAACAAATGATATTTAGTTTAATTATTTAGGGGAAAAATTCATTTTCTGCAAGGATAAGTAGTTTAACAAATGATATTTAGTTTAATTATTTAGAGAAAAACAAATTTTCTGCATGTATAAGTAGTTTCACAAAATATATTTAGTTAAATTATTTAGGGGAAAAATTAATTTTCTGCATGGATAAGTAGTTTAACAAATGATATTTAGTTTAATATTTAGGGGAAAAATTAATTTTCTGCATGGATAAGTAGTTTAACAAATGATATTTAGTTTAATTATTTAGGGGAAAATTAATTTTCTGCATGGATAAGTAGTTTAACAAATGATATTTAGTTTAATATTTAGGGGAAAAATAAATTTTCTGCATGGATAAGTAGTTTAACAAATGATATTTAGTTTAATATTTAGGGGAAAAATAAATTTTCTGCATGGATAAGTAGTTTAACAAATGATATTTAGTTTAATATTTAGGGAAAAATTAATTTTCTGCATGGAAAAGTAGTTTAACAAATGATATTTAGTTTAATATTTAGGGGAAAAATTAATTTTCTGCATGGATAAGTAGTTTAACAAATGATATTTATTTTAATATTTAGGGGAAAAATAAATTTTCTGCATGGATAAGTAGTTTAACAAATGATATTTATTTTAATATTTAGGGGAAAAATAAATTTTCTGCATGGATAAGTAGTTTAACAAATGATATTTAGTTTAATATTTAGGGGAAAAATAAATTTTCTGCATGGATAAGTAGTTTAACAAATGATATTTAGTTTAATATTTAGGGGAAAAATCAATTTTCTGCATGGATAAGTAGTTTAACAAATGATATTTATTTTAATATTTAGGGGAAAAATAAATTTTCTGCATGGATAAGTAGTTTAACAAATGATATTTAGTTTTATTATATAGGGGAACAATTAATTTTCTGCATGGATAAGTAGTTTAACAAATGATATTTAGTTTAATTATTTAGGGGAAAAATTAATTTTCTGCATGGATAAGTAGTTTAGCAAATGATATTTAGTTTAATATTTAGGGGAAAAATTAATTTTCTGCATGGATAAGTAGTTTAACAAATGATATTTAGTTTAATATTTAGGGGAACAATTAATTTTCTGCATGGATAAGTAGTTTAACAAATGATATTTAGTTTAATTATAAAGGGGAACAATTAATTTTCTGCATCGATAAGTAGTTTAACAAATGATATTTAGTTTAATTATTTAGGGGAAAAATTCATTTTCTGCAAGGATAAGTAGTTTAACAAATGATATTTAGTTTAATTATTTAGAGAAAAACAAATTTTCTGCATGTATAAGTAGTTTCACAAAATATATTTAGTTAAATTATTTAGGGGAAAAATTAATTTTCTGCATGGATAAGTAGTTTAACAAATGATATTTAGTTTAATTATTTAGAGAAAAAATTAATTTTCTGCATGGATAAGTAGTTTAACAAAGTATATTTAGTTAAATTATTTAGGGGAAAAATTCATTTTCTGCATGGATAAGTAGTTTAACAAATGATATTTAGTTTAATTATTTAGGGGAAAATTAATTTTCTGCATGGATAAGTAGTTTAGCAAAAGATATTTAGTTTAATATTTAGGGGAAAAATCAATTTTCTGCATGGATAAGTAGTTTAACAAATGATATTTATTTTAATATTTAGGGGAAAAATTAATTTTCTGCATGGATAAGTAGTTTAACAAATGATATTTAGTTTAATTATTTAGGGGAAAATTAATTTTCTGCATGGATAAGTAGTTTAACAAATGATATTTAGTTTAATATTTAGGAGAAAATTAATTTTCTGCATGGATAAGTAGTTTAACAAATGATATTTAGTTTAATTATTTAGGGGAAAATTAATTTTCTGCATGGATAAGTAGTTTAACAAATGATATTTAGTTTAATATTTAGGGGAAAATCAATTTTCTGCATGGATAAGTAGTTTAACAAATGATATTTAGTTTAATTATTTAGGGGAAAATTAATTTTCTGCATCGATAAGTAGTTTAACAAATGATATTTAGTTTAATTATTTAGGGGAAAATTAATTTTCTGCATGGATAAGTAGTTTAACAAATGATATTTAGTTTAATTATTTAGGGGAAAATTAATTTTCTGCATGGATAAGTAGTTTAACAAATGATATTTAGTTTAATTATTTAGGGGAAAATTAATTTTCTGCATGGATAAGTAGTTTAACAAATGATATTTAGTTTAATTATTTAGGGGAAAATTAATTTTCTGCATGGATAAGTAGTTTAACAAATGATATTTAGTTTAATATTTAGGGGAAAATTAATTTTCTGTATCGATAAGTAGTTTAACAAATGATATTTAGTTTAATATTTAGGGGAAAATTAATTTTCTGCATGGATAAGTAGTTTAACAAATGATATTTAGTTTAATATTTAGGGGAAAATCAATTTTCTGCATGGATAAGTAGTTTAACAAATGATATTTAGTTTAATTATTTAGGGGAAAATTAATTTTCTGCATGGATAAGTAGTTTAACAAATGATATTTAGTTTAATTATTTAGGGGAAAATTAATTTTCTGCATGGATAAGTAGTTTAACAAATGATATTTAGTTTAATTATTTAGGGGAAAATTAATTTTCTGCATGGATAAGTAGTTTAACAAATGATATTTAGTTTAATATTTAGGGGAAAATTAATTTTCTGTATCGATAAGTAGTTTAACAAATGATATTTAGTTTAATATTTAGGGGAAAATTAATTTTCTGCATCGATAAGTAGTTTAACAAATGATATTTAGTTTAATATTTAGGGGAAAATTAATTTTCTGCATCGATAAGTAGTTTAACAAATGATATTTAGTTTAATATTTAGGGGAAAATTAATTTTCTGCATCGATAAGTAGTTTAACAAATGATATTTAGTTTAATATTTAGGGGAAAATTAATTTTCTGCATGGATAAGTAGTTTAACAAATGATATTTAGTTTAATATTTAGGGGAAAATTAATTTTCTGCATGGATAAGTAGTTTAACAAATGATATTTAGTTTAATTATTTAGGGGAAAATTAATTTTCTGCATCGATAAGTAGTTTAACAAATGATATTTAGTTTAATATTTAGGGGAAAAATTAATTTTCTGTATGGATCAGTAGTTTAACAAATGATATTTAGTTTAATATTTAGGGGAAAAATTAATTTTCTGCATGGATAAGTAGTTTAACAAATGATATTTAGTTTAATATTTAGGGGAAAAATTAATTTTCTGCATGGATAAGTAGTTTAACAAATGATATTTAGTTTAATATTTAGGGGAAAAATAAATTTTCTGTATGGATAAGTAGTTTAACAAATGATATTTAGTTTAATATTTAGGGGAAAAATTAATTTTCTGTATCGATAAGTAGTTTAACAAATGATATTTAGTTTAATATTTAGGGGAAAATTAATTTTCTGCATGGATAAGTAGTTTAACAAATGATATTTAGTTTAATATTTAGGGGAAAAATAAATTTTCTGCATGGATAAGTAGTTTAACAAATGATATTTAGTTTAATATTTAGGGGAAAAATTAATTTTCTGCATGGATAAGTAGTTTAACAAATGATATTTAGTTTAATATTTAGGGGAAAATTAATTTTCTGCATGGATAAGTAGTTTAACAAATGATATTTAGTTTAATATTTAGGGGAAAAATAAATTTTCTGCATGGATAAGTAGTTTAACAAATGATATTTAGTTTAATATTTAGGGGAAAAATTAATTTTCTGCATGGATAAGTAGTTTAACAAATGATATTTAGTTTAATATTTAGGGGAAAAATAAATTTTCTGTATGGATAAGTAGTTTAACAAATGATATTTAGTTTAATATTTAGGGGAAAAATTAATTTTCTGTATCGATAAGTAGTTTAACAAATGATATTTAGTTTAATATTTAGGGGAAAATTAATTTTCTGCATGGATAAGTAGTTTAACAAATGATATTTAGTTTAATATTTAGGGGAAAAATAAATTTTCTGTATGGATAAGTAGTTTAACAAATGATATTTAGTTTAATATTTAGGGGAAAAATTAATTTTCTGTATCGATAAGTAGTTTAACAAATGATATTTAGTTTAATATTTAGGGAAAAATAAATTTTCTGTATGGATAAGTAGTTTAACAAATGATATTTAGTTTAATATTTAGGGGAAAATTAATTTTCTGCATCGATAAGTAGTTTAACAAATGATATTTAGTTTAATATTTAGGGGAAAATTAATTTTCTGCATCGATAAGTAGTTTAACAAATGATATTTAGTTTAATATTTAGGGAAAAATAAATTTTCTGTATGGATAAGTAGTTTAACAAATGATATTTAGTTTAATATTTAGGGGAAAATTAATTTTCTGCATCGATAAGTAGTTTAACAAATGATATTTAGTTTAATATTTAGGGGAAAATTAATTTTCTGCATCGATAAGTAGTTTAACAAATGATATTTAGTTTAATATTTAGGGGAAAATTAATTTTCTGCATCGATAAGTAGTTTAACAAATGATATTTAGTTTAATATTTAGGGGAAAATTAATTTTCTGCATGGATAAGTAGTTTAACAAATGATATTTAGTTTAATATTTAGGGGAAAAATAAATTTTCTGCATCGATAAGTAGTTTAGCAAATGATATTTAGTTTAATATTTAGGGGAAAATTAATTTTCTGCATGGATAAGTAGTTTAACAAATGATATTTAGTTTAATATTTAGGGGAAAATTAATTTTCTGCATCGATAAGTAGTTTAACAAATGATATTTAGTTTAATATTTAGGGAAAAATAAATTTTCTGCATGGATAAGTAGTTTAACAAATGATATTTAGTTTAATATTTAGGGGAAAAATAAATTTTCTGCATGGATAAGTAGTTTAACAAATGATATTTAGTTTAATATTTAGGGGAAAAATAAATTTTCTGCATGGATAAGTAGTTTAACAAATGATATTTAGTTTAATATTTAGGGAAAAATAAATTTTCTGCATGGATAAGTAGTTTAACAAATGATATTTAGTTTAATATTTAGGGGAAAAATAAATTTTCTGCATCGATAAGTAGTTTAACAAATGATATTTAGTTTAATTATTTAGGGGAAAAATAAATTTTCTGCATCGATAAGTAGTTTAACAAATGATATTTAGTTTAATATTTAGGGGAAAATTAATTTTCTGCATTGATAAGTAGTTTTACAAATGATATTTAGTTTAATATTTAGGGAAAAATAAATTTTCTGCATGGATAAGTAGTTTAACAAATGATATTTAGTTTAATATTTAGGGGAAAAATTAATTTTCTGTATCGATAAGTAGTTTAACAAATGATATTTAGTTTAATATTTAGGGAAAAATAAATTTTCTGTATGGATAAGTAGTTTAACAAATGATATTTAGTTTAATATTTAGGGGAAAATTAATTTTCTGCATCGATAAGTAGTTTAACAAATGATATTTAGTTTAATATTTAGGGGAAAATTAATTTTCTGCATCGATAAGTAGTTTAACAAATGATATTTAGTTTAATATTTAGGGAAAAATAAATTTTCTGTATGGATAAGTAGTTTAACAAATGATATTTAGTTTAATATTTAGGGGAAAATTAATTTTCTGCATCGATAAGTAGTTTAACAAATGATATTTAGTTTAATATTTAGGGGAAAATTAATTTTCTGCATCGATAAGTAGTTTAACAAATGATATTTAGTTTAATATTTAGGGGAAAATTAATTTTCTGCATGGATAAGTAGTTTAACAAATGATATTTAGTTTAATATTTAGGGGAAAAATAAATTTTCTGCATGGATAAGTAGTTTAACAAATGATATTTAGTTTAATATTTAGGGGAAAAATAAATTTTCTGCATGGATAAGTAGTTTAACAAATGATATTTAGTTTTATTATTTAGGGGAACAATTAATTTTCTGCATGGATAAGTAGTTTAACAAATGATATTTATTTTAATATTTAGGGAAAAATAAATTTTCTGCATGGATAAGTAGTTTAACAAATGATATTTATTTTAATATTTAGGGGAAAAATAAATTTTCTGCATGGATAAGTAGTTTAACAAATGATATTTATTTTAATATTTAGGGGAAAAATAAATTTTCTGCATGGATAAGTAGTTTAACAAATGATATTTAGTTTAATATTTAGGGAAAAATAAATTTTCTGCATGGATAAGTAGTTTAACAAATGATATTTAGTTTAATATTTAGGGAAAAATAAATTTTCTGCATGGATAAGTAGTTTAACAAATGATATTTAGTTTAATATTTAGGGGAAAAATAAATTTTCTGCATGGATAAGTAGTTTAACAAATGATATTTAGTTTAATATTTAGGGGAAAAATAAATTTTCTGCATGGATAAGTAGTTTAACAAATGATATTTAGTTTAATATTTAGGGGAAAAATAAATTTTCTGCATGGATAAGTAGTTTAACAAATGATATTTAGTTTTATTATTTAGGGGAACAATTAATTTTCTGCATGGATAAGTAGTTTAACAAATGATATTTATTTTAATATTTAGGGAAAAATAAATTTTCTGCATGGATAAGTAGTTTAACAAATGATATTTATTTTAATATTTAGGGGAAAAATAAATTTTCTGCATGGATAAGTAGTTTAACAAATGATATTTATTTTAATATTTAGGGGAAAAATAAATTTTCTGCATGGATAAGTAGTTTAACAAATGATATTTAGTTTAATATTTAGGGAAAAATAAATTTTCTGCATGGATAAGTAGTTTAACAAATGATATTTAGTTTAATATTTAGGGAAAAATAAATTTTCTGCATGGATAAGTAGTTTAACAAATGATATTTAGTTTAATATTTAGGGGAAAAATAAATTTTCTGCATGGATAAGTAGTTTAACAAATGATATTTAGTTTAATTATTTAGGGGAAAAATAAATTTTCTGCATCGATAAGTAGTTTAACAAATGATATTTAGTTTAATATTTAGGGGAAAATTAATTTTCTGCATTGATAAGTAGTTTTACAAATGATATTTAGTTTAATATTTAGGGAAAAATAAATTTTCTGCATGGATAAGTAGTTTAACAAATGATATTTAGTTTAATATTTAGGGGAAAAATAAATTTTCTGCATCGATAAGTAGTTTAACAAATGATATTTAGTTTAATATTTAGGGGAAAAATAAATTTTCTGCATGGATAAGTAGTTTAACAAATGATAGTTAGTTTAATATTTAGGGAAAAATAAATTTTCTGCATGGATAAGTAGTTTAACAAATGATATTTAGTTTAATATTTAGGGGAAAAATAAATTTTCTGCATGGATAAGTAGTTTAACAAATGATATTTATTTTAATATTTAGGGGAAAAATAAATTTTCTGCATGGATAAGTAGTTTAACAAATGATATTTAGTTTTATTATTTAGGGGAACAATTAATTTTCTGCATGGATAAGTAGTTTAACAAATGATATTTATTTTAATATTTAGGGGAAAAATAAATTTTCTGCATGGATAAGTAGTTTAACAAATGATATTTAGTTTAATTATTTAGGGGAACAATTAATTTTCTGCATTGATAAGTAGTTTAACAAATGATATTTAGTTTAATTATTTAGGGGAAAAATTAATTTTCTGCATGGATAAGTATTTTAACAAATGATATTTAGTTTAATTATTTAGAGGAAAAATTAATTTTCTGCATGGATAAGTAGTTTAACAAATGATAGTTAGTTTAATATTTAGGGGAAAAATAAATTTTCTGCATGGATAAGTAGTTTAACAAATGATATTTAGTTTAATTATTTAGGGGAACAATTAATTTTCTGCATGGATAAGTAGTTTAACAAATGATATTTAGTTTAATTATTTAGGGGAAAAATTCATTTTCTGCATGGATAAGTAGTTTAACAAATGATATTTAGTTTAATATTTAGGGGAAAATTAATTTTCTGTATGGATAAGTAGTTTAACAAATGATATTTAGTTTAATATTTAGGGGAAAAATTAATTTTCTGCATGGATAAGTAGTTTAACAAATGATATTTAGTTTAATATTTAGGGGAAAATTAATTTTCTGTATCGATAAGTAGTTTAACAAATGATATTTAGTTTAATATTTAGGGGAAAATTAATTTTCTGCATCGATAAGTAGTTTAACAAATGATATTTAGTTTAATATTTAGGGGAAAATTAATTTTCTGCATCGATAAGTAGTTTAACAAATGATATTTAGTTTAATATTTAGGGGAAAATTAATTTTCTGCATCGATAAGTAGTTTAACAAATGATATTTAGTTTAATATTTAGGGGAAAATTAATTTTCTGCATCGATAAGTAGTTTAACAAATGATATTTAGTTTAATATTTAGGGGAAAATTAATTTTCTGCATGGATAAGTAGTTTAACAAATGATATTTAGTTTAATATTTAGGGGAAAAATAAATTTTCTGCATCGATAAGTAGTTTAACAAATGATATTTAGTTTAATATTTAGGGGAAAATTAATTTTCTGTATCGATAAGTAGTTTAACAAATGATATTTAGTTTAATATTTAGGGGAAAATTAATTTTCTGCATCGATAAGTAGTTTAACAAATGATATTTAGTTTAATATTTAGGGGAAAAATAATTTTCTGCATCGATAAGTAGTTTAACAAATGATATTTAGTTTAATATTTAGGGAAAAATAAATTTTCTGCATGGATAAGTAGTTTAACAAATGATATTTAGTTTAATATTTAGGGGAAAATTAATTTTCTGCATCGATAAGTAGTTTAACAAATGATATTTAGTTTAATATTTAGGGAAAAATAAATTTTCTGCATGGATAAGTAGTTTAACAAATGATATTTAGTTTAATATTTAGGGGAAAAATAAATTTTCTGCATGGATAAGTAGTTTAACAAATGATATTTAGTTTAATATTTAGGGAAAAATAAATTTTCTGCATCGATAAGTAGTTTAACAAATGATATTTAGTTTAATATTAAGGGGAAAATTAATTTTCTGCATCGATAAGTAGTTTAACAAATGATATTTAGTTTAATATTTAGGGAAAAATAAATTTTCTGCATGGATAAGTAGTTTAACAAATGATATTTAGTTTAATATTTAGGGGAAAATTAATTTTCTGCATGGATAAGTAGTTTAACAAATGATATTTAGTTTAATATTTAGGGGAAAATTAATTTTCTGCATCGATAAGTAGTTTAACAAATGATATTTAGTTTAATATTTAGGGAAAAATAAATTTTCTGCATCGATAAGTAGTTTAACAAATGATATTTAGTTTAATATTTAGGGGAAAATTAATTTTCTGCATGGATAAGTAGTTTAACAAATGATATTTAGTTTAATTATTTAGGGGAAAATTAATTTTCTGCATGGATAAGTATTTTAACAAATGATATTTAGTTTAATATTTAGGGAAAAATAAATTTTCTGCATCGATAAGTAGTTTAACAAATGATATTTAGTTTAATATTTAGGGGAAAATTAATTTTCTGCATGGATAAGTAGTTTAACAAATGATATTTAGTTTAATATTTAGGGAAAAATAAATTTTCTGCATGGATAAGTAGTTTAACAAATGATATTTAGTTTAATATTTAGGGAAAAATAAATTTTCTGCATGGATAAGTAGTTTAACAAATGATATTTAGTTTAATATTTAGGGGAAAAATAAATTTTCTGCATGGATAAGTAGTTTAACAAATGATATTTAGTTTAATATTTAGGGGAAAAATAAATTTTCTGCATCGATAAGTAGTTTAACAAATGATATTTAGTTTAATATTTAGGGAAAAATAAATTTTCTGCATGGATAAGTAGTTTAACAAATGATATTTAGTTTAATATTTAGGGGAAAAATAAATTTTCTGCATGGATAAGTAGTTTAACAAATGATATTTAGTTTAATATTTAGGGAAAAATAAATTTTCTGCATCGATAAGTAGTTTAACAAATGATATTTAGTTTAATATTTAGGGGAACAATTAATTTTCTGCATGGATAAGTAGTTTTACAAATGATATTTAGTTTAATATTTAGGGGAAAAATTAATTTTCTACATTGATAAGTAGTTTAACAAATGATATTTAGTTTAATATTTAGGGGAAAAATAAATTTTCTGCATGGATAAGTAGTTTAACAAATGATATTTAGTTTAATATTTAGGGGAACAATTAATTTTCTGCATGGATAAGTAGTTTAACAAATGATATTTATTTTAATATTTAGGGGAAAAATAAATTTTCTGCATGGATAAGTAGTTTAACAAATGATATTTAGTTTAATATTTAGGGGAAAAATAAATTTTCTGCATGGATAAGTAGTTTAACAAATGATAGTTAGTTTAATATTTAGGGGAAAAATAAATTTTCTGCATGGATAAGTAGTTTAACAAATGATAGTTAGTTTAATATTTAGGGGAAAAATAAATTTTCTGCATGGATAAGTAGTTTAACAAATGATAGTTAGTTTAATATTTAGGGGAAAAATAAATTTTCTGCATGGATAAGTAGTTTAGCAAATGATATTTAGTTTAATATTTAGGGGAAAAATTAATTTTCTGCATGGATAAGTAGTTTAACAAATGATATTTATTTTAATATTTAGGGGAAAAATAAATTTTCTGCATTGATAAGTAGTTTAGCAAATGATATTTAGTTTAATATTTAGGGGAAAAATTAATTTTCTGCATTGATAAGTAGTTTAACAAATGATATTTATTTTAATATTTAGGGGAAAAATAAATTTTCTGCATTGATAAGTAGTTTAACAAATGATATTTAGTTTAATATTTAGGGGAACAATTACTTTTCTGCATGGATAAGTAGTTTAACAAATGATATTTAGTTTAATATTTAGGGGAAAAATTAATTTTCTGCATTGATAAGTAGTTTAACAAATGATATTTATTTTAATATTTAGGGGAAAAATAAATTTTCTGCATGGATAAGTAGTTTAACAAATGATATTTAGTTTAATATTTAGGGGAAAAATAAATTTTCTGCATGGATAAGTAGTTTAACAAATGATAGTTAGTTTAATATTTAGGGGAAAAATAAATTTTCTGCATGGATAAGTAGTTTAACAAATGATAGTTAGTTTAATATTTAGGGGAAAAATAAATTTTCTGCATGGATAAGTAGTTTAACAAATGATAGTTAGTTTAATATTTAGGGGAAAAATAAATTTTCTGCATGGATAAGTAGTTTAGCAAATGATATTTAGTTTAATATTTAGGGGAAAAATTAATTTTCTGCATGGATAAGTAGTTTAACAAATGATATTTATTTTAATATTTAGGGGAAAAATAAATTTTCTGCATGGATAAGTAGTTTAGCAAATGATATTTAGTTTAATATTTAGGGGAAAAATTAATTTTCTGCATTGATAAGTAGTTTAACAAATGATATTTATTTTAATATTTAGGGGAAAAATAAATTTTCTGCATTGATAAGTAGTTTAACAAATGATATTTAGTTTAATATTTAGGGGAACAATTACTTTTCTGCATGGATAAGTAGTTTAACAAATGATATTTAGTTTAATATTTAGGGGAAAAATTAATTTTCTGCATTGATAAGTAGTTTAACAAATGATATTTAGTTTAATATTTAGGGGAAAAATAAATTTTCTGCATGGATAAGTAGTTTAACAAATGATATTTAGTTTAATATTTAGGGGAACAATTAATTTTCTGCATGGATAAGTAGTTTAACAAATGATATTTATTTTGATATTTAGGGGAAAAATAAATTTTCTGCATGGATAAGTAGTTTAACAAATGATATTTAGTTTAATATTTAGGGGAAAAATAAATTTTCTGCATGGATAAGTAGTTTAGCAAATGATATTTAGTTTAATATTTAGGGGAACAATTAATTTTCTGCATGGATAAGTAGTTTAACAAATGATATTTAGTTTAATATTTAGGGGAAAAATAAATTTTCTGCATCGATAAGTAGTTTAACAAATGATATTTAGTTTAATATTTAGGGGAAAAATAAATTTTCTGCATTGATAAGTAGTTTAACAAATGATATTTAGTTTAATATTTAGGGGAACAATTAATTTTCTGCATGGATAAGTAGTTTAACAAATGATATTTAGTTTAATATTTAGGGGAAAAATTAATTTTCTGCATTGATAAGTAGTTTAACAAATGATATTTAGTTTAATATTTAGGGGAAAAATAAATTTTCTGCATGGATAAGTAGTTTAACAAATGATATTTAGTTTAATATTTAGGGGAACAATTAATTTTCTGCATGGATAAGTAGTTTAACAAATGATATTTATTTTAATATTTAGGGGAAAAATAAATTTTCTGCATGGATAAGTAGTTTAACAAATGATATTTAGTTTAATATTTAGGGGAAAAATAAATTTTCTGCATGGATAAGTAGTTTAGCAAATGATATTTAGTTTAATATTTAGGGGAAAAATTAATTTTCTGCATGGATAAGTAGTTTAACAAATGATAGTTAGTTTAATATTTAGGGGAAAAATAAATTTTCTGCATGGATAAGTAGTTTAGCAAATGATATTTAGTTTAATATTTAGGGGAAAAATTAATTTTCTGCATTGATAAGTAGTTTAACAAATGATATTTAGTTTAATATTTAGGGGAAAAATAAATTTTCTGCATTGATAAGTAGTTTAACAAATGATATTTAGTTTAATATTTAGGGGAACAATTAATTTTCTGCATGGATAAGTAGTTTAACAAATGATATTTAGTTTAATATTTAGGGGAAAAATTAATTTTCTGCATTGATAAGTAGTTTAACAAATGATATTTAGTTTAATATTTAGGGGAAAAATAAATTTTCTGCATGGATAAGTAGTTTAACAAATGATATTTAGTTTAATATTTAGGGGAACAATTAATTTTCTGCATGGATAAGTAGTTTAACAAATGATATTTATTTTAATATTTAGGGGAAAAATAAATTTTCTGCATGGATAAGTAGTTTAACAAATGATATTTAGTTTAATATTTAGGGGAAAAATAAATTTTCTGCATGGATAAGTAGTTTAACAAATGATAGTTAGTTTAATATTTAGGGGAAAAATAAATTTTCTGCATGGATAAGTAGTTTAACAAATGATAGTTATTTTAATATTTAGGGGAAAAATAAATTTTCTGCATGGATAAGTAGTTTAACAAATGATAGTTAGTTTAATATTTAGGGGAAAAATAAATTTTCTGCATGGATAAGTAGTTTAGCAAATGATATTTAGTTTAATATTTAGGGGAAAAATTAATTTTCTGCATTGATAAGTAGTTTAACAAATGATATTTATTTTAATATTTAGGGGAAAAATAAATTTTCTGCATTGATAAGTAGTTTAACAAATGATATTTAGTTTAATATTTAGGGGAACAATTAATTTTCTGCATGGATAAGTAGTTTAACAAATGATATTTAGTTTAATATTTAGGGGAAAAATAAATTTTCTGCATGGATAAGTAGTTTTACAAATGATATTTAGTTTAATATTTAGGGGAACAATTAATTTTCTGCATGGATAAGTAGTTTAACAAATGATATTTATTTTAATATTTAGGGGAAAAATAAATTTTCTGCATGGATAAGTAGTTTAACAAATGATATTTAGTTTAATATTTAGGGGAAAAATAAATTTGCTGCATGGATAAGTAGTTTAACAAATGATATTTATTTTAATATTTAGGGGAAAAATTAATTTTCTGTATGGATAAGTAGTTTAGCAAATGATATTTAGTTTAATATTTAGGGGAAAAATTAATTTTCTGCATGGATAAGTAGTTTAACAAATGATATTTATTTTAATATTTAGGGGAAAAATAAATTTTCTGCATGGATAAGTAGTTTAACAAATGATATTTAGTTTAATATTTAGGGGAAAAATAAATTTTCTGCATGGATAAGTAGTTTAACAAATGATATTTAGTTTAATATTTAGGGGAAAAATTAATTTTCTGCATGGATAAGTAGTTTAACAAATGATATTTAGTTTAATATTTAGGGGAACAATTAATTTTCTGCATGGATAAGTAGTTTAACAAATGATATTTAGTTTAATATTTAGGGGAAAAATAAATTTTCTGCATGGATAAGTAGTTTAACAAATGATATTTAGTTTAATATTTAGGGGAAAAATTAATTTTCTGCATGGATAAGTAGTTTAACAAATGATATTTAGTTTAATATTTAGGGGAACAATTAATTTTCTGCATGGATAAGTAGTTTAACAAATGATATTTAGTTTAATATTTAGGGGAAAAATAAATTTTCTGCATGGATAAGTAGTTTAACAAATGATATTTAGTTTAATATTTAGGGGAAAAATAAATTTTCTGCATGGATAAGTAGTTTAACAAATGATATTTAGTTTAATATTTAGGGGAAAAATAAATTTTCTGCATGGATAAGTAGTTTAACAAATGATATTTAGTTTAATATTTAGGGGAAAAATAAATTTTCTGCATGGATAAGTAGTTTAGCAAATGATATTTAGTTTAATATTTAGGGGAAAAATTAATTTTCTGCATGGATAAGTAGTTTAGCAAATGATATTTAGTTTAATATTTAGGGGAAAAATAAATTTTCTGCATGGATAAGTAGTTTAACAAATGATATTTAGTTTAATATTTAGGGGAAAAATAAATTTTCTGCATGGATAAGTAGTTTAACAAATGATATTTAGTTTAATATTTAGGGGAAAAATAAATTT
Organism: Euprymna scolopes; assembly: GCF_053919585.1. Classification (NCBI taxonomy): domain Eukaryota; kingdom Metazoa; phylum Mollusca; class Cephalopoda; order Sepiida; family Sepiolidae; genus Euprymna; species Euprymna scolopes. The sequence goes on from NC_136526.1 coordinate 61,037,039, forward strand.
TCTGCATGGATAAGTAGTTTAACAAATGATATTTAGTTTAATATTTAGGGGAAAAATAAATTTTCTGCATGGATAAGTAGTTTAGCAAATGATATTTAGTTTAATATTTAGGGGAACAATTAATTTTCTGCATGGATAAGTAGTTTAACAAATGATATTTAGTTTAATATTTAGGGGAACAATTAATTTTCTGCATGGATAAGTAGTTTAACAAATGATATTTAGTTTAATTATTAAGGGGAACAATTAATTTTCTGCATGGATAAGTAGTTTAACAAAAGTATATTTAGTTTAATAGTTAGGGAAAAAATTTATTTTCTGCATGGATAAGTAGTTTAGCAAATGATATTTAGTTTAATTATTTAGGGGAAAAATTAATTTTCTGCATGGATAAGTAGTTTAACAAATGATATTTTGTTTAATATTTAGGGGAAAAATAAATTTTCTGCATGGATAAGTAGTTTAACAAATGATATTTAGTTTAATTATTTAGGGGAACAATTAATTTTCTGCATGGATAAGTAGTTTAACAAATGATATTTAGTTTAATTATTTAGGGGAAAAATTAATTTTCTGCATGGATAAGTATTTTAACAAATGATATTTAGTTTAATTATTTAGAGGAAAAATTAATTTTCTGCATGGATAAGTAGTTTAACAAATGATAGTTAGTTTAATATTTAGGGGAAAAATAAATTTTCTGCATGGATAAGTAGTTTAACAAATGATATTTAGTTTAATTATTTAGGGGAACAATTAATTTTCTGCATGGATAAGTAGTTTAACAAATGATATTTAGTTTAATTATTTAGGGGAAAAATTCATTTTCTGCATGGATAAGTAGTTTAACAAATGATATTTAGTTCAATTATTTAGGGGGAAAATTCCTTTTCTTCATGGATAAGTAGTTTAACAAATGATATTTAGTTAAATTATTTGGGGGGAAAATTAATTTTCTGCATGGATAAGTAGTTTAACAAATGATATTTATTTTAATATTTAGGGGAAAAATAAATTTTCTGCATGGATAAGTAGTTTAACAAATGATATTTAGTTTAATTATTTAGGGAAAAAATTCATTTTCTGCATGGATAAGTAGTTTAGCAAATGATATTTAGTTTAATTATTTAGGGGAAAAATTCATTTTCTGCATGGATAAGTAGTTTTACAAATGATATTTAGTTTAATTATTTAGGGGAAAAGTTTATTTTCTGCATGGATAAGTAGTTTAACAAATGATATTTAGTTGAATATTTAGGGGAAAATTAATTTTCTGCATGGATAAGTAGTTTAACAAAATATATTTAGTTTAATTATTTCGGGGAAAAATTCATTTTCTGCATGGATAAGTAGTTTAACACATCATATTTAGTTTAATTATTTAGGGGAAAAATGCATTTTCTGCATGGATAAGTAGTTTAACAAATGATATTTAGTTTAATTCTTTAGGGGACAAATTCATTTTCCGCATGGATAAGTAGTTTAACAAATGATATTTAGTTTATTATTTTGGGGAAAATTCCTTTCAAAGTATATGTAGTTAAACTATTTAGGGGAAAAATTAATTTTCTGCATGGATAAGTAGTTTAACAAATGATATTTAGTTTAATTATTTAGATAAAAAATTAATTTTCTGCATGGATAAGTAGTTTAATAAATGATATTTAGTTTGATTGTTTAGGGGAAAAATAAATTTTCTGCATGGATAAGTAGTTTAGCAAATGATATTTAGTTTAATATTTAGGGAAAAAATTAATTTTCTGCATGGATAAGTAGTTTAACAAATGATATTTAGTTTAAGTATTTAGGGGAAAAATTAATTTTCTGCATGGATAAGTTGTTTAACAAATCATATTTAGTTCAATTATTTAGGGGGAAAATTCATTTTCTGCATGGTTTAGTTGTTTAACAAATAATATTTAGTTACATTATTTAAAGGAAAAATTAATTTGCTGCATGGTTTAGTAGTTTAACAAATGATATTTAGTTTAATTATTTATGGGAAAAGTTCATTTTCTGCATGGATTTAACAAATGATATTTAGTTTAATTATTTAGGGGAAAAATTCATTTTCTGCATGTATAAGTAGTTTAACAAATTATATTTGGTTTTATTATTTAGGGGAAAAATTCCCTTTTATGCAAAGATAAGTAGTTTAACAAATGATATTTAGTTTCGTTATTTAGGGGAAAAATAAATTTTCTGCATGGATAAGTAGTTTAACAAATGATATTTAGTGTAATTCTTTAGGGGAAAAATTTATGTTCTGCATGGATAAGTACTTTAACAAATGATATGTAGTTCAATATTTAGGGAAAATATTCATTTTCTGCTTGGATAAGTAGTTTAACAAATGTTATTTAGTTTAAGTATTTAGGGGGAAAATTCATTTTCTGCATGGATAAGTAGTTAACAAATTATATTTAGTTTAATTATTTAGGTGAAAAATTAATTTTCTTCATGGATAAGTAGTTTAACAAATGATATTTAGTTAAATTATTTAGGTGGAAAATTCATTGTCTGCATGGATAAGTAGTTTAAAAAATGAAATTTAGTTTAATTATGTAGGGGAAAAATTCATTTTCTGCATGTATAAGTAGTTTAACAAATGATATTTAGTTTTATTATTTAGGGGAAAATTCATTTTCTGCATGGATAAGTAGTTTAAAAAATGAAATTTAGTTTAATTATGTAGGGGAAAAATTAATTTTCTGCATGTATAAGTAGTTTAACAAAGGATATTTAGTTTTATTATTTAGGGGAAAATTCATTTTCTGCATGGTTAAGTTGTTTAACAAATGATATTTAATTACATTATTTAAAGGAAAAATTAATTTGCTGCATGGTTTAGTAGTTTTACAAATGATATTTGGTTTAATTATTTATGGGAAAAGTTCATTTTCTGCATGGATAAGTTGTTTAACAAATGATATTTAGTTTGATTATTTAGGGGAAGAATTCATTTTCTGCATTGATACGTAGTTTAATACATGATATTTAGTTTAATATTTAGGGGAAAATTCATTTTCTACATGGATAAGTAGTTTAACAAATGATATTTAGTTTAATTAGTTAGGGGAAAAATTAATTTTCTGCATGGATAAGTAGTTAAACAAAGGATATTATGTTTAATTATTTAGGGGAAAAAATCATTTTCTGCATGTATAAGTAGGTTAACAAATTAATTTGGTTTTATTATTTTGGGGAAAAATTACCTTTTATGCAAGGATAAGTAGTTTAAAAAATGATATTTAGTTTAATTATTAAGGGAAAAAATAAATTTTCTGCATGGATAAGTAGTTTAACAAATGATATTTAGTTTTAATTATTTAGGGGAAAAATTCATTTTCTGCATGGATAAGTAGTTTAACAAATGATATTTAGTTTTAATTATTTAGGGGAAAATTCATTTTCTGCATGGATAAGTAGTTTAACAAATGATATTTAGTTTTATTATTTAGTAGAAAAATTCATTTTCTGCATGGATAAGTAGTTTAACAAATGATATTTAGTTTTAATTATTTAGGGGAAAATTCATTTTCTGCATGGATAAGTAGTTTAACAAATGATATTTAGTTTTATTATTTAGTAGAAAAATTCATTTTCTGCATGGATAAGTAGTTTAAAACATGATATTTAGTTCAATTATTTAGGGGAAAAATTCATTTTCTGCATGGATAAGTAGTTTAAGAAATGATATTTAGTTTAATTTTTAAGGGAAAAATTAATTTTCTGCATAGATAAGTTGTTTAACAAATGATATTAAGTTGGATTATTTAGGGGAAAAATTAATTTTCTGCATGGATAAGTTGTTTAACAAATGATATTTAGTTTGATTATTTAGGGGAAAAATTAATTTTCTGTATTGATACGTAGTTTAATAAATTATATTTAGTTTAATATTTAGGGGAAAATTCATTTTCTGCATGGATAAGCAGTTTAACAAATGATATTTAGTTTAATTATTTAGGGGAAAAATTCATTTTCTGCATGTATAAGTAGTTTAACAAATTATATTTGGTTTTATTATTTAGGGGAAAAATTCCCTTTTATGCAAAGATAAGTAGTTTAACAAATGATATTTAGTTTCGTTATTTAGGGGAAAAATAAATTTTCTGCATGGATAAGTAGTTTAACAAATGATATTTAGTGTAATTCTTTAGGGGAAAAATTAATGTTCTGCATGGATAAGTACTTTAACAAATGATATGTAGTCAATATTTAGGGAAAATATTCATTTTCTGCTTGGATAAGTAGTTTAACAAATGTTATTTAGTTTAAGTATTTAGGGGAAAAATTCATTTTCTGCATGGATAAGTAGTTTAACAAATGATATTTAGTTTAATTATTTAGGTAAAAAATTAATTTTCTGCAATGATAAGTAGTTTAACAAATGATATTTAGTTTAATTATTTAGGAGAAAAATTAATTTTCTGCATGGATAAGTAGTTTAAAAAATGATATTTAGTTTAATTATTTAGTAGAAAAATTTGTTTTCTGCATGGATAAGTAGTTTAACAAATGATATTTAGTTTAAGTATTTAGGGGAAAAATTCATTTTCTGCATGGATAAGTAGTTTACAAAATGATATTTAGTTTCATTATTTAGGGGAAAAATTCATTTTCTGCATGGATACGTAGTTTAACAAAGGATATTTAGTTTAATATTTAGGGGAAAAATTAATTTTCTGCATGGATAAGTAGTTTAACAAATGATATTTAGTTTAATTACTTAGGGGAAAAATTCATTTTCTGCATGGATGAGTAATTTAACAAATGATATTTAGTTTAAGTATTTAGGGGAAAAATTCATGTTCTGCATGGATAAGTAGTTTAACAAATGATATTTAGGTTAAAAATGTATTATCTTCATGTATAAATTGTGTAACAAATGATATTTAGTTTAATATTTAGGGGAAAAATTCATTTTCTTCATGGATAAGTAGTTTAGCAAATGATATTTAGTTTAATTATTTAGTAGAAAAATTTATTTTCTGCATGGATAAGCTGTTTAACAAATGATATTTTGTTTAATATTTAGGGGAAAAATTCATTTTCAGCATGGATAGTAAGTTTAACATATGATATTTAGTTTAAATATTTAGGGGAAAAATTCATTTTCTGCATGGAAAAGTAGTTTAAAAAATGATACGTAGTTTAATTATAAAAGGGAAAAATTAATTTTCTGCAATAATAAGATGTTTAACAAATGATATTTAGTTTAATTATTTAAGGGAAAAATTAATTTTCTGCATTGATACGTAGTTTAATAAATGATATTTAGTTTAATATTTAGGGGAAAATTCATTTTCTTTATGAATAAGTAGTTTAACAAATGATATTTATTTTAATTACTTAGGAAAAAATTAATTTTCTGCATGGATAAGTAGTTTAACAAATGATAGGTGAAAAATTAATTTTCTGCATGGATAAGTAGTTTAACAAATGATATTTAGTTCAATATTTAGGGGGAAAAGTCATTTTCTGCATGGATAAGTAGTTTAACAAATGATATTTAGTTTTAATTATTTAGGGGAAAAATTCATTTTCTGCATGGATAAGTAGTTGAACAAATGATATTTAGTTTAATTATTTAGGGGCAAATTCATTTTCTGCATTGATAAGTTGTTTAACAAATGATACTGTGTTTAATTATTTAGGGGGAAAATTCATTTTCTGTATTGATAAGTAGTTTAACAAATGATATTTCGTTTAATATTCAGGGGAAAAATTACTTTTCTTCATGGATAAGAATTTTAACAAATGATATTTTGTTTAATTATGTAGGGGAAAAATTAATTTTCTGCATGGATAACTAGTTTAACACATGATATTTAGTTTTATATTTAAGGGAGAAATTCATTTTCTGCATGGATAAGTTGTTGACAAATGACATTTAGTTTAATTATTTAGGGGAAAATTAATTTTCTGCATGGATAAGTAGTTTAACAAATGATATTTAGTATAATAATTCAGGGGAAAATTAATTTTCTGCATGGATAAGTAGTTTAACAAATGATATTTAGTTTAATATTTTGGGGAAAATTAATTTTCTGCATGGATAAGTAGTTTAACAAATGATATTTAGTTTAATTATTTAGGGGAAAAATTCATTTTCTTCATGGATACGTAGTTTAATAAATCATATTTAGTTTAATATTGAGGGGAAAAATTCATTTTCTGCATGGATAAGTAGTTTAACAAATGATATTTAGTTTAATTACTTAGGGGAAAAATTAATTTTCTGCATGGATAAGTAGTTTAACAAATGATATTTAGTTTAATTATTTAGGGGAAAAATTAATTTTCTGCGTGGATAAGTAGTTTAGCAAATGATATTTAGTTTAATTATTTAGGGGAAAAATTCATTGTCTGCATGGATAAGTAGTTTAACAAATGATATTTAGTTTAATTAGTTAAGAGAAAAATGTCCTGCATGGATAAGTAGTTTAACAAATGATATTTAGTTTAATTATTAAGGAGAAAAATTCATTTTCTGCATGGATAAGTAGTTTAACAAATGATATTTAGTTTAATATTTTGGGGAAAAATTCATTTTCTGCATGTATAAGTAGTTTAACAAATGATATTCAGGGGGAAAAATTAATTTTCTGCATGGATAAGTAGTTTAACAAATGATGTTTAGGTTTATTATTTAGCGGAAAAATTCATTTTCTGCATGGATAAGTAGTTTAACAAATGATATTTAGTTTAATTATTTAGGGGAAAAATTAATTTTCTGCGTGAGTAAGTAGTTTAACAAATGATATTTAGTTTAATTATTTAGGGGAAAAATGTATTTTCTGCATGGATAAGTAGTTTAACAAATGATATTTAGTTTAATTATTTAGGGGAAAAATTAATTTTCTGCGTGGATAAGTAGTTTAGCAAATGATATTTAGTTTAATTATTTAGGGGAAAAATTCATTGTCTGCATGGATAAGTAGTTTAACAAATGATATTTAGTTTAATTATTTAGGGGAAAAATTAATTTTCTGCGTGAGTAAGTAGTTTAACAAATGATATTTAGTTTAATTATTTAGGGGAAAAATGTATTTTCTGCATGGATAAGTAGTTTAACAAATGATATTTAGTTTAATTATTTAGGGGAAAAATTAATTTTCTGCGTGGATAAGTAGTTTAGCAAATGATATTTAGTTTAATTATTTAGGGGAAAAATTCATTTTCTGCATGGATAAGTAGTTTAACAAATGATATTTAGTTTAATTATTTAGGGGAAAAATTAATTTTCTGCGTGAGTAAGTAGTTTAACAAATGATATTTAGTTTAATTATTTAGGGGAAAAATTCATTTTCTGCATGGATAAGTAGTTTAACAAATGATATTTAGTTTAATTATTTAGGGGAAAAATTAATTTTCTGCGTGAGTAAGTAGTTTAACAAATGATATTTAGCTTAATTATTTAGGGGAAAAATGTATTTTCTGCATGGATAAGTAGTTTAACAAATGATATTTAGTTTAATTATTTAGGGAAAAATTCATTTTCTGCATGGATAAGTAGTTTAACAAATGATATTTAGTTTAATTATTTAGGGGAAAAATTAATTTTCTGCGTGAGTAAGTAGTTTAACAAATGATATTTAGCTTAATTATTTAGGGGAAAAATGTATTTTCTGCATGGATAAGTAGTTTAACAAATGATATTTAGTTTAATATTTAGGGGAAAAATTAATTTTCTGCGTGAGTAAGTAGTTTAACAAATGATATTTAGTTTAATTATTTAGGGGAAAAATGTATTTTCTGCATGGATAAGTAGTTTAACAAATGATATTTAGTTTAATTATTTAGGGGAAAAATTAATTTTCTGCGTGGATAAGTAGTTTAGCAAATGATATTTAGTTTAATTATTTAGGGGAAAAATTCATTTTCTGCATGGATAAGTAGTTTAACAAATGATATTTAGTTTAATTATTTAGGGGAAAAATTAATTTTCTGCGTGAGTAAGTAGTTTAACAAATGATATTTAGTTTAATTATTTAGGGGAAAAATTCATTTTCTTCATGGATACGTAGTTTAATAAATCATATTTAGTTTAATATTGAGGGGAAAAATTCATTTTCTGCATGGATAAGTAGTTTAACAAATGATATTTAGTTTAATTACTTAGGGGAAAAATTAATTTTCTGCATGGATAAGTAGTTTAACAAATGATATTTAGTTTAATTATTTAGGGGAAAAATTAATTTTCTGCGTGGATAAGTAGTTTAGCAAATGATATTTAGTTTAATTATTTAGGGGAAAAATTCATTGTCTGCATGGATAAGTAGTTTAACAAATGATATTTAGTTTAATTAGTTAAGAGAAAAATGTCCTGCATGGATAAGTAGTTTAACAAATGATATTTAGTTTAATTATTAAGGAGAAAAATTCATTTTCTGCATGGATAAGTAGTTTAACAAATGATATTTAGTTTAATATTTTGGGGAAAAATTCATTTTCTGCATGTATAAGTAGTTTAACAAATGATATTCAGGGGGAAAAATTAATTTTCTGCATGGATAAGTAGTTTAACAAATGATGTTTAGGTTTATTATTTAGCGGAAAAATTCATTTTCTGCATGGATAAGTAGTTTAACAAATGATATTTAGTTTAATTATTTAGGGGAAAAATTAATTTTCTGCGTGAGTAAGTAGTTTAACAAATGATATTTAGTTTAATTATTTAGGGGAAAAATGTATTTTCTGCATGGATAAGTAGTTTAACAAATGATATTTAGTTTAATTATTTAGGGGAAAAATTAATTTTCTGCGTGGATAAGTAGTTTAGCAAATGATATTTAGTTTAATTATTTAGGGGAAAAATTCATTGTCTGCATGGATAAGTAGTTTAACAAATGATATTTAGTTTAATTATTTAGGGGAAAAATTAATTTTCTGCGTGAGTAAGTAGTTTAACAAATGATATTTAGTTTAATTATTTAGGGGAAAAATGTATTTTCTGCATGGATAAGTAGTTTAACAAATGATATTTAGTTTAATTATTTAGGGGAAAAATGTATTTTCTGCGTGGATAAGTAGTTTAGCAAATGATATTTAGTTTAATTATTTAGGGGAAAAATTCATTTTCTGCATGGATAAGTAGTTTAACAAATGATATTTAGTTTAATTATTTAGGGGAAAAATTAATTTTCTGCGTGAGTAAGTAGTTTAACAAATGATATTTAGTTTAATTATTTAGGGGAAAAATTCATTTTCTGCATGGATAAGTAGTTTAACAAATGATATTTAGTTTAATTATTTAGGGGAAAAATTAATTTTCTGCGTGAGTAAGTAGTTTAACAAATGATATTTAGCTTAATTATTTAGGGGAAAAATGTATTTTCTGCATGGATAAGTAGTTTAACAAATGATATTTAGTTTAATTATTTAGGGAAAAATTCATTTTCTGCATGGATAAGTAGTTTAACAAAGGATATTATGTTTAATTATTTAGGGAAAAATTTATTTTCTGCATGGATAAGTAGTTTAACAAATGATATTTAGTTTAATATTTAGGGGAAAAATTAATTTTCTGCATGGATAAGTAGTTTAACAAATGATATTTAGTTTAATTATTTAGGGAAAAATTAATTTTCTGCATGGATAAGTAGTTTAACAAATGATATTTAGTTTAATATTTAGGGGAAAAATTTATCTTCTGCATGGATAAGTAGTTTAACAAATGATATTTAGTTTAATTATTTAGGGGAAAAATTAATTTTCTGCGTGGATAATTAGTTTAACAAATGATATTTAGTTTAATATTTAGGGGAAAAATTAATTTTCTGCATGGATAAGTAGTTTACCAAATGATATTTAGTTTAATTATTTAGGGGAAAAATTAATTTTCTGCATTGATAAGTTGTTTTACAAATGATATTTAGTTTAATATTAAGGGGAAAAATTAATTTTCTGCATGGATAAGTAGTTTAGCAAATGTCTTTATTATATTTTTATTTTAATCCAAAAAAATTTGAAGACTTCTAAAAAACATTTGCATGATTATTTAATTGTGCCTTTTGCTCACAATACAGACGTTTATCTCTAATTTTTCCATTTAAAAAGTAATTGTGTATACATATTGACATCTTAGTATTTTACAAAGAACATGTATGAAATTATAATATTTACTTATATTTGTCTATATTGTATTTTTCAGAATTTCTAGCAATGAATACAATGCAAATTGAACAAAGTTAAAAGCTGGAAAACAAGAGAAATGAGATTCTTCTGAACTATACGAGTTTTTCTTTTATGAAAATACAAGGAAAAAATTCTGATATCTGAGTATCTGAGAATATTGATTTGATGTGGATTCTTTTGGTTTTATATGAGCTGGCACACAGAGGAGCATAAATTTTGTGTATATATATATATATATATATATACCAACACGTTTTCATTGAAACAATTCAATGTACAAACATTTAATGAATCTATAAAATACCTTCAATATTCATCAATCTTATTTATTTAAAGTTTAACATATTGTAAATCATTTCCATGTGAAATGTATTTCATGGTTATAAAAACAAACATTTTACTGATAAGTATGTATTTCTCATTAGGATTAATAAAATGAGCACTCATTGGAATAATTGTCTCAAATGCATACGACTAATGTACTTTTGGGTGCATATGACTAATACACTCATTTAATAAAAATACAGCTAATAAGAAAATCTATATGAGACTCTCAATTTGGGCTGGAAAATGGTCGGTTTTGTAGAAGTATCAGTTAAATTACACAGAAAATTATATTTAACTGAAGTTATATGTATCTACATATACATTACATCATTTGTGTTAGCTGTAAATATCTTATAAGATAAACAGTCGCTGATTCATCAGATATTTTCCGTTTTCATTCATCTGTAGATATAAAATTCATTGACCTAATCATCTGCGCAATTCTTATATATATTATCAATTATATTTAAAATTCATTGACCTAATCATCTGCACAGTTCTTATATATATTATCAATTATATAAAAAAACATTGACCTAATCATCTGCACAATTCTCATATATTTTATCAATTATATTAAAAAAATATTTTCATTTAAACATGAGACATATAAATTCTAATTAAATTTAAAATCCATTAAATTTAAACAAAAGTCGTTCTTATTTATTCTGTTTATTCTAAAACAAAAATAATATAAAAACGCCAATAAATCAAAAGAAATTGTAAATATTTTAACTTTGAAAATGAACCCTAAATCAGATACTAAAGAAAAGCCTAATTCTTGTAAAGTATGTGGCTCTTCTTTTTCAAGAAAGCAATATTTAGCAATACATATGAAAACACATACTGGAGAGAAACCATATTCTTGTGAAATATGCGGTTCCTGTTTTGCATGGAAACAACACATGTTAGAACATATGCAAATACATGCTGAAAAGAAACCATATTCTTGTGAAGTATGTGGCCATTCTTTTTCACAGAAACAACATATGTTGCGACATATGCGAACACATACTGGAGAGAAACCATATTCTTGTGAAGTATGTGGCCGTTCTTTTACAGAGAAGCAGCGTGTGTTGCGACATATGCGAACACATACAGGAGAGAAACCATATTCTTGTGAAGTATGTGGCCGTTCTTTTTCACACAAACAACATATGCTGCAACATCTGCAAACACACGCTAAAGAGAAACCATATTCTTGTGCAGTATGTGGCTCTTCTTTTACAAATAAAATATATTTAAGTATACATGTGCGAACACATACTGGAGAGAAACCATATTCTTGCGAAGTGTGTAGCCGTTCTTTTACACATAGACACACCTTGGTCAATCATATGCGAATTCATACGGGAGAGAAACCATATTCTTGTGAAGTATGTGGCTGTTCTTTTACAAATAAACACAACTTGGTCATTCATATGCGAACACATACTGGAGAGAAACCATATTCTTGTGAAGTATGTGGCTCTTCTTTTACAATTAAAAAGACTATGTTGCAACATATGCAAACACATACTGGAGAGAAACCATATACTTGTGAAATATGCAGTTCATCTTTTGCACGGAAGCAACACATGTTGCAACATATGCGAATACATACTGGAGAGAAACCATATTCTTGTGAAGTATGTGGTTCTTCTTTTACAAGGAGACCCAACTTGGTCATTCATATGCGAAAACATACTGAAGAGAAACCATATTCTTGTTAAATGTGTGGCTCTTCTTTTACACATAAAGAGACTATGTTTGCACATATGCGAACACATACTCCACAAGTCTAGATAAATTTTTGTCCAGTAATCTAGTAAGACCAAGAGACCAGAACAAAATATATACTACAACATATGAAAATGGTTAATTGGGGAGAGGAAAATTATGTTCTAAAATTCTGTACTAAATCAGTGTTTGAGATATAAAGAACTTTAATGGAACATTCGAATATCTATGCATCCTATATAGAGTTCAAGTGTTAGCCTCGAGTAGTGGACAAAAACCCAACTTAGTCATGCACATGTGAAGACATACTGAACTCAGTGCTTGAGAGATAAAGAACTTTAAAGGAACATTTGAATATCTATTATCTCGTATAGACTTCAAGTGTTAGCCCCAGGTTGTGGGCCCCTTGATTTCTGAGAACTTCGACTGAAGTAAAATAAAAAAAAAAAAAAAGAGAGAAACCATATTCTTGTGAAGTATGTGACTATTCTTTTATGAGGAATCACAGTTGGGTCATTCATGTGAGAATTCATATTAGAGAGACAAAATGCATAAAAGTAACAACAAAGAAAATACTGACAGGTCGGCAGCCTGGATTAAAAGAGCTACTCAACTCGTTCATGCACCAGACGGGAAGAGGAAAGCAATGGTGCAGACCTACATTTCTCCTAAAGTTACAATATTGCAATACCAGAGGCAAACGAGGATCAGCCATGATGCCATGAAAGAAAGACCCTGCTCCTCCCTACCACCAACAAGAGGCTTAAAAGCCTCGCCATAGACTGTTGCTCAAAAGAATGTTTTGCTGTTTTGCTACTATTTAAAGTTTCATTGGCCTTGTTGCAGACACCATTCCTGACCTCCTTTCTTCAGGAGTTCACCTTGACAAACAACAGGCAGGATGTTAGGCACCAAGGACGAGTTGCTGATTAACAGGTCCATTATTGAAGACTGTAGGAAGAGGCAGAGAAATCTAAGCTAGTTCAGATGGCGAATTAAGTATGACAAATTGTACATACCTTCTCTAAAGATCTGACATTCGGTCTGGATAAATGTGACAAGGGTTCCATAAGAATTTGAAAGTAGATCCACATAGAAAACATACAGCTTGATGAGGATAGCGATATCAGAGTTCTTGAAGAGCAGGAAAAATACAAATATCTTGGCATCAAAGAAAACGAATCAATTCGGCATGGCTGAATGAGAGAAAAAATAAGCAAAGAGTATGTGCGCCATGTCAGGAAAATTTTCAAAACACAGCTGACAAATAAGAACAAATAACTTGCATTAACCAACTAGCTATTCTATGAGAGACATTTACAGGCTAGACACTAAAACAAGAAAATGTTAACATTATACCGAGTAATATACAGAAACAAGGTACTTCCAAGACTTTATCTGCCAAGATGATCAGAAAGTATGGGTTTGTCAGATAAAAACCATCAACACTATTGTGAGTACTGGACAATATAAGCTGCCAGAATCAAACCTTAAAATGGTATCTGAACACCAAGAAAAGAGGGCCAGTAGAACTACTTCCATCACAAAACTGGCCAAACAGTGGTTAGAAGCAAGAAAGAGAAGTCTTACCGTGGGTGCTCAGCGAGTGAGTACAGGCGAAGAAAAGGAAGAACAAACATGGCGGCCAGCATTTTTATTTCGTCCGTTCTCGCATAATCTCGTGTGTGCGTGAAGATGGAACCTATAAAACGATGTTCATTTCTGGGTGCTGGAAGATGATTCCCGATCAGATAAGAGAGAAGAGACAGAGGACTGTAGCGATAATCTTTCTTGAACATTACGTTTGTGTATTTGAGGTGAACCCCCCCCCAATTTACGGCATAGGACAGAAACAAAAGGCAAGCCTGCAATGGACAATATAAGCTGCCAGAATCAAACCTTAAAATGGTATCTGAACACCAAGAAAAAAGGGCCAGTAGAACTACTTCCATCACAAAACTGGCCAAACATTTTGCACGAGACTGTCTTACAATAGGACAGAAACAAAAGGCAAGCCTGCAATGGAAAAAGCCCAAAAGACTCGGCAAAATATACAGACCTTCCATTGCAGAAAACTGGAAGAATAGGCCAATCAACAGCGTTTAAAGTATTTCCTGAATGAACTATCACAGGAATATTTTGATAAACAAGACTCTGTTGACTGGCTTAAAAAGGATCTCTTCAAGTGATAAGAAAATTAAAACAAATTGAGAGAAACCATTTTCTTGTGAAATATTTTTTTACTCTTCTTTTACACAGAAACAAAATATGTTGAACATAACAACACATACTGGAAAAACATTCTTGCAAATATATAATTCTTCTTTTACAAGGAAAGAATTATGTCTCGACATATGCGAGTGGATACTAAAATGAAAACATTTTGTAAATTATTTTTGTCATCTCTTTTATAAGAAATCCAATATGCTGTATGTAAATACTTATTGTAAACAAAATCATATTCTTTTATAAAACTTTTTACAGATATTATGTGTTTTTTTTCTATCAAGTGAATTTAATATTCTGATGCTACAAAGCAATCATATTATTTTAGTAACTTTAGGTTGCAATACTGTCGAACAAAATTGGCAGTGTTCGATCGCCTTACACATATGCAAATGTTATTAGCATGACACCAATGTCTATACTATTGATATTGCATGGAAAACTTGTAATTTTATTCTGTTTGATTTATTTTAGGTTGGAAATAAATAGTTGGTTTTATCTATGTAAAAGAAAATTGTTTCTAAGACAAAATCAATTGGAAAATAATGTCATTGTATACATTTAAAACAATTTGTTGCAGATTTTTAATCACAATTTGTAGAAATTAAATCAATACAAAACTGAATAACTTTTTGAATGAAATCAAAATATGGACATTTTTTTAAATAAAATTGTTTTATAACAAAAAATAATGTAATTTGAAAAATGTTATAAAATTTATGGCTGATCTTTTTGATTTACCAAGAATCATTTTTTTTATTTAATGCGAGAAAATGATTTTTAAAATAAAATGTCTTATACTATTCTACTTTAAGAGAAAAATAAAATAATATCACCAAACTTTGTATTTGAATTTTTCTATTTTATTGCAACTATTTATAATGTTATCAAAATTTAAAATTATACAATGAAACGATTTTTTAATAAAATTCATGATTTATACAATATAATCTGAAAGTGGATTATTAGTCAGAAGAAAATATTTTTTAACACAAAACCGATTTAAAACAGTGTTATGTTAAAAACGTTCTTAGTAAAATTCGTGTTTTGAATTCTAATTTGTGTATATAATGTATTTCATTAGTTTTTACTAGGATTTCTGTTATAAGAAATTTTGTAAAATTAACTTTCATTTAAAAAAAAATTTATGTTCTTTACAAAAATAATTTGACAATATAAAAATTATTAAATTTTGCTTTTCTGTAAAAATTCTATTCCATATTTTGTGTTACTATAACTGTCATAATTATTCAATAATGCAAGCTATAATTGAGATAATTATTCAATAATGCAGAACTATTAATGAGATAATTATTCAATGATGCAGAACTATAACTGAGATAATTATTCAATAATGCAGAATTATAATTGAGATAATTATTCAATAATGCAGAATTATAATTGAGATAATTATTCAATAATGCAGAACTATAATTGAGATAATTATTCAATAATGCAGAACTATAATTGAGATAATTATTCAATAATACAGAACTATAACTGAGATAATTATTCAATAATTCAGAACTATAATTGAGATAATTATTCAATAATGCAGAACTATAATTGAGATAATTATTCAATAATGCAGAACTATAACTGAGATAATTATTCAATAATGCAGAACTATAACAGATAATTATTCAATAATGCAGAACTATAATTGAGATAATTATTCAATAATGCAGAACTATAATTGAGATAATTATTCAATAATGCAGAACTATAATTGAGATAATTATTCAATAATACAGAACTATAACTGAGATAATTATTCAATAATTCAGAACTATAATTGAGATAATTATTCAATAATGCAGAACTATAAATGAGATAATGACACGTTAAACTACAAAATCAATGTCTTTTACCATGCCTACTTTCTAAGCATAGATACTATTATCGTCAACTATTATTTAAGTTGAACTAATCATTAAGCTTTACAAATGAATTTATAGAATAATTTAAAAATGTAAAGCAATTTGTGATCGTCTAAGATGAAATGCTGACCTATAGGGCAACACAATAAAAACAGACCATTACAAAAAAGGACAGTGTTGGTTGGCATGCTCTGGGAATTGGTGACGAAGGAGAGGTCTGGATATCTGCTGCGGATGCCGTCTGGTGTGAGATTAGTGAGAGTTGGCTTATAATGTTGGCCGAAGCTGCTAGTATTAAGTCAGCATCGCAAGGTGAGGGTATGAAATTTGTTAGAGAGGTTACATGGGCGTGGCGCTATACATCGGATATGGGCACGGTGAATCCAGGTTATTGTGCTGCTCGTGTCTCGCACTTGACACATGTTGTTTATCTTGGTGATCGTGGCCTTTCCTTGTTTTTCATCTGGTTCTGGTCCCAGTCGTGGCAAA